>NC_073385.1:8780163-9012663 GCF_028641065.1 Leucoraja erinaceus | reverse complement strand
CAATGGGGTAGGCCGGAAGATGGGGAATTCGGCTCGAAGGGCCGAGTGGCCTACTCCTGCACCTATTGTCTATTGTCTAGTATCCTTAGCATATGAGAGTCTGATGACAGCTGGGAAGAAGCTGTTCGTGAATCTTTACTTTTTAGTTTAGACCTACAGCATGGAAACAGGCTGAGTTTGAAAATCACCCATACACTAGATCTATCCTCCACACTGGGGACAATTTACTGAAGCCAATTGACCTGCACACCTGCGCATCTTTGGGGTGTGAGAGGAAACCAGAGTACCTGGAGGAAACCCATGCGTTCACAGGGAGGACATACGGACAGCAGCCCGTAGTCAGGATCGAAGCCGGCTCTCTGATGCTGTCAGGTAGCAACTCTACCGCTGCGCCACCGTGCTGCCCATTATTCCAGGTGCTTTCAAGTGCTTGTCGCTTCTGCCTGAAGGGAGAATTTACCAGGATCGAACAAGAAATCTTGTGACAGTTTCATGAAATCAATCTATCTTGTATTTCTTTGCAGATATTACTTCATAACTAATTGTCAAAGTGTCAAGAATGTTTAAGATTTAAGGTGAAGGGGGAAAGATTCAAATGGAATCTGAGGGGTAACGTCTTCACACAAAGGGTGGTGGGTGTATGGAACGAGCTGCCGGGGGAGGTAGTTGAGGCAATGTTTATGAAACATTTAGACAGGTACATGGATGGAACAGGTTTAGAGAGATATGGGCCGAACGCAGGCAGGTGGGACTAGAGTAGATGGGAGATATCGGCCGGTGTGGGTAAGTTGGGCCGAAGGGCCTGTTTCAACGATGCACCACTGTGACTCCTCTACGAGTGTTTAATTGCCACTAGACATTGCCAGAAGATGCGTTGTTTGAGTCTCAGAGACATTCTGGAAGTGGGAGTCAAATAGTTAAGGTATCTCCTCTGCAGAACTCTGTTCATGGAGGACTGTGTTTCTGTTACTTCTTCAGCACTCCAGCACCACATCCTGACACCATTTCCAAGAGGGTGCAATCAGCCACACAGCCAAGGCATTCTTCATTAGTAAATTCTATCCCAAAATATCCCAGAGGAGATCTAATTCAAAAATCCTGTTGGATTTCACAGAAGTTCACGGAGAAAAAAAAAAAAAAACCCTGAGAGATCCTGTGGGACAGATTGCAAACTCCAATAAGATTTTGCGCTCTAGTTCCTAGGAATTAATAGAATCCCAGAGGATAAAATCCGAAACCTCATGGGGTTCTCGGGCTGGAGATTTTCAGAATTAAATGGGAAGCTTCACCACAGGCAGGCATTCCGTTTGATGAAGAAACGTCTATTTCTCTTTTCACTCCCTCTTCAAATAATCATCTTTGGAAACGATCTTCAACTCAATCGGGAGCCTGAGATTTTCAAAGCTGTAATTTGCATTGGATGCACAGAGCTCATTTTAGGCATTTATGAACAGTTTTTATTACCGCAGGATCGTCTTGGAGAAAGGTACAAGCCGGCACTGTTGGCGTGGAGTTGCTCCGGCGTTGTAGAATTGCTTCTACTTTGCTCACAAACCCTTACTCAACCCCTCCCGATCTCTCCCCCCCCCCCCCCCCCACCACACACTCCCTTCCGCTAAACCTTCATTTCCCCACCAGCCTGATGCAAAATGAGAAGAAGTAGAAAAATATTTTTTGCCACATCCGATGGCCAGATGATAAATAATTTCTTGTGCCTGGCGAGCTGAAATGCTCTAAAAGGGATGTTAGGAATCTGTTAGGCGCCAAGCAGCCCGTTGAGGCATGAGGGGAGAACGGCTGATTCCTTCTCCCTTGGAGCCGGGGTGTTAATTTTTGAAATGTAAGAGCAGAACGTGTAGAATGGTAATTTGTCATTAGGAAGATTAGCGCAATCAGGGGAATCGGAGGATCTCACTCCGATCTGGAGATTATTGACACGGTGTGATGTTAGCAAATCTGTGGTGTGGCGGGGGAAGTCAAAATCCACTCGGTGTGAAAAGAGACTCATGCGTTTTAAAAAACCGTGTGGTCTGGCCGTCTTGCAGCTGAAACTGAGGGCGGCATCATGTGCCAGCCAAGACCTAATCACTCATGAGCTGCTTAATTCAATGCCGCATGTCCAGTTCACTTTAGTTCATTGTCACGTGTACCGAGGTACAGTGAAAAGCTTTTGTTGCGTGCTAACCAGCCAGCAGAAAGACAATGCATGATTACAATCGAGCCGTACACAGTGATCAGGGAATAACATTCAGTGCAAGATAAAGCCAGTAAAGTCTGATCAAAGATATTCTGAGGGTCTCCAATGAGTAGTTCAGCACTGCTCTCTGGTTGTGGTAGGATGATTCAGTTGCTTGATAACAGCTGGGAAAAACTCTCCCCGGATCTGGAGGTGTGCGTTTTCACACTTCTATACTTTTTTCCTGATAGGAGAGGGGTGAAGAGGGAGTGGCCAGGGTGCGACTCGTCCTTGACTTGTCCTGGCCTTGCCGAGGCAGCGTGAGATATAAATGGAGTCAATGGAAGGGAGGTAGACACAAAAAGCTGGAGTAACTCAGCGGGACAGGCAGCGTCTCTGGAGAGAAGGAATGGGTGACGTTTTGGGTCGAGACCCTTCTTCAGGTTGAAGGGAGATTGGTTTGTGTGGTGGTCTGGGCCATATCCATAATTTGCTGCACTTGGAGACTTGGATGGAACTGTTCCCAAACCAAGGTGTGATTAGTTTAGTTTAGTTTAGTTTAGTTTAGTTTAGTTTAGTTTAGTTTAGTTTAGTTTAGTTTAGTTTAGTTTAGTTTAGTTTAGTTTAGTTTAGAGATACAGCACGTAAACAGGCACATCAGCCCACCGAGTCCGCACCGACCAGCGATCCCCGCACATTAACACGATCCTACACACACTAGGGACTATTTCCACTTATACCAAGCCAATTAACCTATAAACCTGTTCGTCTTTGGAGTGTGGGAGGATACCAAAGGTCTCGGAGAAAACTCACATGGTCACGGAGAGAGTGTACAAACTCCACGCAGACAGCACCCGTAGTCGGAATCGAAGCCGGGTCTCTGGCGCTGTAAGCGTGGTAAGGCGGCAACTTTACCGCTGCACCACCGTGATGCATCCTGGTAAAAGGCTTTCATTTCAAAGTGAGTTGGGGCAGTGGGGAACTGTGGCTTACTTTTGATTTAACCCTTTCTCTTACATAACAAGGAAATGGCAGAAGAGTTGAATAGGTAATTCACTAAGGAAGACACAAACAATCTCCCAGATGTACTGGAAGACAGAGGGTCTAAGGGGGTCGAGGAACTGAAATACATTTTCATTAGGCGAGAAATAGTATTGGGCAGGCTAATGGGACTGAAGGATGATAAATCCCCTGGACCTGATGGTCTGCATCCCAGGGTCCTCAGGGAGGTGGCTCTGGAAATAGTGGTGATCATTTTCCAATGTTCAATAGATTCAGGATCAGTTCCTGTGGATTGGAGGATAGCTAATGTATCCCACTTTTCAAGAAAGGAGCGAGAGAGAGAAAACGGGGAATTATAGACCAGTTAGCCTGACTTCGGTGGTGGGAAACATGCTGGAGTCAATTATTAAAGAGGTAATAATGGGGCATTTGGATAGCAGTAAAAGGATTAGTCCAAGTCAACATGGATTTATGAAAGGGAAATCATGCTTGACTAATCTTCTGGAATTTTATGAGGATGTAACAAGTAAAATGGATGAAGGGGTTCCAGTGGATGTAGTGTATCTAGACTTTCAGAAAGCCTTTGATAAGGTCCCGCACGGGAGACTGGTGACTAAAATTAGAGCACATGGTATTGGGGGCAGGGTGTTGACATGGATAGAAAATTGGTTGGCAGACCGGAAGCAAAGAGTAGGAGTGAACGGGTCCTTTTCAGAATGGCAGGCAGTGGCGAGTGGAGTGCCGCAAGGCTCGGTGTTGGGGCCGCAACTGTTTACCATATATATTAATGATTTGGAAGAGGGAATTAGGAGCAACGCTAGCAAGTTTGCGGATGACACAAAGCTGGGTGGCAGTGTGAGCTGTGAAGAGGATGTTAGGAGGTTGCAGGGTGACCTGGACAGGTTGAGTGAGTGGGCAGATGCGTGGCAGATGCAGTATAATATAGATAAATGTGAGGTTATCCACTTTGGCGGCAAAAACAAGGGGGCAGATTATTATCTCAATGGGGTTAGGTTAGGTAAGGGGGAGGTGCAGCGAGACCTGGGTGTCCTTGTACACCGGTCACTGAAAGTTGGCTTACAGGTACAGCAGGCAGTGAAGAAAGCTAATGGAATGTTGGCCTTCATAACAAGAGGATTTCAGTATAGGAGTAAAGAGGTTCTTCTGCAGTTGTATAGGGCTCTGGTGAGACCATATCTAGAGTATTGTGTACAGTTTTGGTCTCCTGATTTGAGGAAGGACATACTTGTGATTGAGGCAGTGCAGCGTAGGTTCACGAGATTGATCCCTGGGATGGCGGGACTGTCATATGAGGAAAGATTGAAAAGACTAGGCTTGTATTCACTGGAGTTTAGAAGGATGAGGGGAGATCTTATAGAAACATATAAAATTATAAAAGGACTGGACAAGCTAGATGCAGGAGAAATGTTCCCAATGTTGGGCGAGTCCAGAATCTTGTTACTTCTTGTGCTTCTTGTGTGTGGTGGTGGAAAGATTTGTGGAAACAGGGCCGCGACGTGAGCGCTCTTTCCTTGACCCCCCTCAAAAACAATTAGGGATTGGCATTCAACTCTGGGCTTACCAGCGACACCCATATCCCAAAAATAAATTTAGGACAAAGTGCTGCTTAATTATCTCTGGAAGCTTGCTGTCCGAAGTTCTCGCTGAAGCAGTCAATGACAAATGGCTGAGGCTGGGGCTATATTGCCAAGACCGTAAAAATATCAGAAACAAGATTTTTCTCTGTATCGCCGTACACTGTATCGTGGTAATAATGAACCGAAAGCAATGCCACTTTGGAAGGTTGGGGAAATCTGACAGCAGGGCGGCACAGTAGCGCAGTGGTAGAGTTGCTCCTTGCAGCGGCAGAGAGCCAGGTTTGATCCTGACTACGGGTGCCGTCTACATGGAGTTGGTACCATCTCCCCTTGACCCGTGGGGGTTTTCTCCGAGATCTTCAGTTTCCTCCCACTCTCCAAAGCCGTATAGGTTTGCAGGTTAATTGGCTTGGTATAAATGTAAATAGTCCCTTGTGTGTGCAGCACAGTGTTAGTAGAAACATAGAAAATAGGTGCAGGAGGAGACCATTCGGCCCTTCGAGCCAGCACCACCATTCATTGTGATCATGGCTGATCGTCCCAAATCAATAACCCGTGCCTGCCTTCTCCCCATATCCCTTCATTCCTCTAGCCCCTAGTGAGCGGGATCACTGGGCATGTGTGGACCGAAGGGTCTGTTTCTGCATTGTATCTCTAAGCTAAAACGAAACTAATCTAAATAAAAATCATTTTCTGCGCTGTATCTCTAAATTAAACTAATTCCTCACTGCGGCAGTGACCATACTTTATAACGTCAGTATTCCACTAGTTAAGCTGCAGTTTGAGATGTCATGACATGAAAAGTGATATGTAGGTAGAAATTCTAATTGAACCATTTGAAGCAAGGATTACTGGTCTTAGTGAATACAGGCCTGTCGCACTGACCTCTGTAGTCATGAAGACCCTTGAAAGGCTTGTGCTGGTCAAGCTGAAAAATATCACAAACTCTCTGCTGGACCCTCTGCAGTTTGCCAATAGATCTGTGCATGACGCTGTCAACCTGGGCCTGCACTTCATCCAACCGCCAGAGGACCAATGCAACGATTCTGTTTGTGGATTTTAGATCTGCATTCAACACCATTGTGCCAGAGCTACTACACTCCAAACTTTCCGAGTTGACTGTGCCTGAACCCCTCTGTCGGTGGGTCACCAGCTTCCTGACAGACAGGAAGCAACATGTGAGGCTGGGAAAGCACATCTCGGACCTGCAAACCCTCAGCAAAGGAGCACCGCAAGGCTGCGTACACTCCCCTCTCCTTTACTCTCTCTACATCAACGACTGCACCTCCACTGACTCCTCTGTCAATCTTCTCAAGTATGCGGATGACACAACCCTGATTGCATTGATCCAGGATGGGGAGGAATCTACCTACAGACAGGAAGTGACACAGCTGGCGTCCTGGTGCCATCGCAACAACCTGGAGCTCAATGTTCTTAAGACAGTGGAATTGATTATAGACTTTAGGAGAGCTCCTCCTCCCCTCACCCCACTCACCATCAACAACATCACAGTCACATCTGTGGAGTCTTTTAAGTTCCTGGAAACCTTCATCTCCAAGGACCTTAAGTGGGGGGCTATCATCGACTCCACAGTCAAAAAGGCACAACAGAGGATGTTCTTCCTGCAGCAGCTGAGGAAGCACAATCTGCCACAGGCAATGATGGTCCAATTCTACATGGCCATCGTAGAGTCTGTTCTCAACTTCCCCATCATGGTCTGGTTTGTCTCAGCCACCAAGCACGACACCTGGAGGCTGCAGCGAATCGTCCGATCAGCAGAGAAGGTTATTGGCTGCAACCTTCCCTCCACTGATGAACTGTACACTGCAAGGTCCAGGAAGCGAGCGGGCAAGATCATTTCTGACCCCTCTCACCCTGGCCACAAACTCTTTGAATCACTTCCTTCTGGAAGGCAACTCCGGACTGTCAAAGCCGCCCCAGCCAGACACAAAACAACAGTTTTTATCCATGAGTAGTAGCTCTACTCAATAACCAAAAATCTGTAGCCTCCTTTTGCTCTGGTATTTTATTTAATTCACATATTTAATCAATTATTTTTTATTATTAATGTTTAATATTATATGTATCATTCTTATGTCACTGTATGTCATGTTGTCATTTGCGATCGGAGCACCAAGGCAAAATCCTTGTATGTGAATACTTGGCCAATAAACTTATTCATTCATTCATCATATGGAGAAATTTGTATCAACCTAGAACAAAGAACAGTACAGCACAGGAAATGGCCCTTCCGCCCAATATGTCTGTCCCCTAGATGATCTGTGCCCCACACGTGATCTGTGAGGATTTATGAAAATCCCCTAAGTATAATGCTTTGGGAAGCATAGGCTCTTCTGCCTTTTCTCATTCTTTCATTCCCCTGAAACTGAAGAAGGGTCTCGACCCAAAACATCACCCATTCCTTCTCTCCAGAGATGCTGCCTGTCCCGCTGAGTTACTCCAGCTTTTTGTGTCCATCTTCGGTGTAAACCAGCATCTATAGTTCCTTCCTCCAGATACTATTATCTTGTCTGTTGACTTCCTGCTACATTGGAACCGATGAGTTATGTGAATGCCCGAATTCTATTTTTATTTCAGATTTCCAGTATCTGCAGGGTTTTTTTATTTTGGTTGTTTGACCTATTTTACTGATAGAATACCCATGAGTCAGGAAAGCACAATGACTGCAGGCAGCAATGTTTATTGAGTAGATTGCTATAAATTAATCAATGAAAATCGGTCAACAGCCACACTTGCAGTTGAGGAGATTTATCAGTGGAAGAAGTTCTCCTAACATAATCACAGGAGGAAAAGTAATCTAATGACAGGCCAACAGCCAGAGGACATTCACTTGGCTACATTGGGCAAGCCATGTTACTTGTAGTCTGAAGAAGGCTCCTCTACCCGAAACGTCACCTGTCCTTGTTCTCCAGCGATGCTGCTTGAGGAGCCCCGGAGACACAATGATGGCCGGGCGAGGAGAGGAGAGGTGACGGTGGTTCGCGGGCCGATCTGGACGAGGGTGACGGAGGAAGGAAGGTCCTTCAGGGGCACTGGGGCTCACCTGGATCGGGAACTGTTCCAGTAGACTGAGCAGGCGGGCTGACCAGACTTTGGAAATGGCGCCAAAACGTGGCGGTGCCTGCATGTATAAATATGCAAAAAGAATTTCACTGTGCAGTTGCACTTGTGACAAATAAACCACCAGTGAACCATATTGAACCCATTGAGTTACTCCAGCACATTGTGTCCTTTTGATGATTCAAATGAACCCTTGCACAACATTAATATTTTTTTTCTTTGATGATTGTTTTTGCGACCTTCGGGATGAAGAATGGTAATGCTAAAGGATAGATGACTTTCTACTATTTGGTAGGTATGGTTGCTATGGAAATCTCTCAGTCAAGGTAGCATGGACTAAAGGTAGGGGAATGCAACACAAAGAGAGAGCAGTCCTGAACTACTATCTAATTCGTTTGTGACCCTCTGACTATCCTTGATCGGACTTTGGCTGGCTTTACCTTGCACTGAACTATATCATGTATCTGTACACTGTAAATGGCTCGATTGTAATCATGTCTTGTCTTTCCGCTGGCTGGATAGCGCGCCACAAAAGCATTTCACCTGTACCTTGGTACACCTGACAATAGACTGAACTGGAACCAAAACTGAGAACTGAGCTTGCTTCCAATATTGCCCTGCCCTCAGATGAGCGTTCTGGCTGTTCCAGTGGGACACTTCTGCAGCTCATGCCAGCCTTCCTTGTGGTCTGTCTCAGCAAGGGTGCCAGCCTGGCGCTGGTTAGTGACAAATGGGTGGTTTCACACTGTAGGCTCATCCCCACTGGGAACAGAATGAAGCCTGCCAACATTCATTTCACTCGTGACTGTGGCACAGTCAAAACTCCCCTCTGAGCCAATGTTGGCTGGGTTCTACCTGAAACTAACGGAGGGGAGCATTACTGTTCATCAAACTCATTCCACGCTCTTCTGGGAAACCTTGGACCATAACAAGAGATGAATTCCATGGAAAATCTTATCGAGAAACAATTATCAGTGATCGTGGCAAGATGCATCTGCATATCCCTTCCATATTAATAACCCTTTTCAGAGGAATGCAATGGCAATTAAAATTAAATGAACTGAAGGAAATAATTTTCTACCTAAATAAAATTCTCCAGAAGGTTATTCTGAACTATACGGTACAACACCATAAAGGCATTTTGAACTAACAGTGAACATGCTCACTGCAATTTCTCCTTCCTGAAAACCTCGTATCATTGTGAAATTTGAACCTTGAAATTTAGGTACAATGCAATATGCCCCGAATGCGTTTACAAGAGAATTTCACTGGAGGGATTAACCTGTGGCGTCCAGCAGACTTTTATGAATGTACTAAATTGTAGCCACCTTTGTTTCTCATTGGTACTTAGAAGCACAGGTACTTTGAGGTAACTTTGCAGGTACTATTGCAATGTTTAGGAAACATTGTTCTTTCTACAGGGATACGGTGGAGTCTGTACTCACGTACTGCATAAATACGTGATACTCCACCTGCAACTGCTCGGACAGGAAGGTTCTGCAGAGGGTAGTGAGGGGAGCAGAGAGGATCATTGGCGTCTCCCTACCCTCGGTACAAGAACTGTTCCAGAGCCACTGTCTGAAAAAAGCTCAGAGAATTGCTAAGGACAAGCTGCACCCCCTCCACATACACCTGGATCTCCTGCCATCAGGCAAGAGATATCGAAGCATCAAAGCCCGGACTACAAGACTGCTAAACAGCTTCCTGCCACAGGCTGTGAGGCTGCTAAACAGTCAGATTCAATTTTAATTGTCATTGTCAGTGTACAGTACAGAGACAACAAAATGCATTAGACAACGAAATGTTGTACTCTGTACTCACAGTCACCTGATTCTGCAGCTGGCACGGACACTTTAATAACTGGCACTGACCACTCAAATCAGCTGCCCCGGACATTTTTATGATTGGTTTTACTGTATTTTAACGTTGTTGTTTTACCTGCTTTTAACTATTTATGCTGTTCCATCAGGGACTGGATTGTTTTTAGTGTTATTATGTGTGAAATGTTTTAAATTTCATGTGCGATGCTCCGCTATTCCCTGGGAAACGTCTTTTCATTTTGCACTGTACAACTGTTGCTTGCAAGATGACAATAAAGGTTGATTGATTGATTGATTTAGACAGGTACATGGATAGGGTAGGTGTAGAGGGATATGGGCCAAATGCAAGCAGGTAGGACTAGTGCAAAAGGGGCATGTTGGCCGGCGTGGGCAAGTTGGGCCGAATGCCTTGTTTGCACGCACTATGACTCTGTGATTGTGATAAGGAACTACAGATACTTGTTTACCAAAAAGGAAGACACAAATTACTGGAGTAACTCAATGGGTCTGGCAACATCTCTGGAGAACACGGATGGGTAACGTTTCTCGTCAGGACCCTTCTTTAGATTAATTATGGTGGGGTCTGGGAGGGGGGGGGGGGAGGAAAGCTGGAAGAGAGGTGGGGGCAGGACAAAGCCTAGCAAAGTGATAGGTGGATACAGGTAAGCTGTGGCAGAAAGTTGACTAAAAGGCAGTGATGACAAAAAAAAGAGTGAGATAAGGAGATAAGGAGAGAAGAGGTGCGAATTGTGGAGCCTGTGGAAGGAATATTGGTGGAAGGGGAGAAGGGGATGGGGAGGGGTGAAGTGTGTGTGAATCCAGTTGGGGCACAGGGAAGAGAGAGGGAAAATGGGAAGGTGAGGATGAAAAAGGGGCGGGGGGAGGGGGGGGGTTTGTAGGTTAGTTACCTAAAATTGGAGAATTCAATGTTCATAATATTCAATGTTCAAATCCACCAGGGGCGCCGGAGAGATGGCAGCCCTGCTGGCAGTCTGTTCGTTTTTTCTTTCTTTTTGTTATTTTTTAGTGCATTAAAAGTTTGTTTTAATGTACTTCAGTTTGTTTTATGTGGGGGGAGGGGATCGGGGGAAACGTTTTTTTCAAGTTCCTACCTTCCCGGAGATGTGATCAATTTCCGGATCTGCGGCCTACCATCGCTGGAGCTGGAAGCCTCCTCGGACTGTCGTGAGCCCCACTGCGGAGCATGGACTTAACATCGGAGCGGATCCCTTGCCCGGGATCGCTCCCACCGTGACCACCGTGGACTTACCATCTAGGGCTCGCAGTCTCGGGAGAGGCTAGTTGGGAGCTTCAATGCCGCGGAAGGCTCGACCAGCCCCTGCGCGAGGTTCGATGGCCCGACGCGAGGGAGCTGACATCCCCCCGATGCAGGAACAGATCGCCTCGACGCGGAGGGCCCAAACACCGCCGGCTACGGGAGCCACGATTGTCCCGTCAATGGAGGGCTCGAGGCCCCCGACCGATGAAGAACAAAAGAAAGGACTTGAACTTTATTTCGCCTTCCATCACAGTGGGGAATGTGTAGGAGTCATTGTGGTGGGTGTTCATGTTACAATGTGTTTTTGAGTCATTTGTTGCTTTTAATTGTATGACTGACCTGGCCAATGAAATTCCTCGTATGTTGCAAAATATACTTGGAGAATAAAGTGTGATTCTGATTCTGATTCTGATTTGAACCAATTTATCCCCTTCCCACCCGATCCATCTCCTTGCACTCCATTCATTCCTCTGGTTTCACAATTCACGCCTCCTCTATCCTTATTCACAATTCACGCCTCCTCTATCCTTATCCCCTTATCTCACACCATGTCTACCCCCCCTCCCTCCCCCCCCCCCTCAACTGCATCCACCTAACCAACCCAAAAACGTCATCCATCCTTTTTCTCCAGAGATGGGATGGGACATGTTGGCCAGCATGGGCAAGTTGAGCCGAAGGGCCAGTTTCGACAATGTATGACTCTATGACTCTAAATATCCCGACCCGAAATGTCGGATCCAGAGATGCTGTCTGACCCATTGAGTTATTCCAACACTGTGTGTCTGTCTTCAGCATGAGCAGCAACTGCAGTTTCTCCCCAACGAGAGTTGGTCGATGGGAAGCTATGACCTATGGCCATACAAGTTATGATCCACTGATGAGCATTCCACTCAGGTCATAAGTCATGTGATAGTAGAATTAGGCCATTCGGCCCATCAAGTCTACTCTGCCATTCAATCATGGCTGATCTATCTCTCCCTCCTAACCCCATTCTCCTGCCTTCTCCTCATACCCTTTGACTCAGATTCAGATTCAATTTTAATTGTCATTGTCAGTGTACAGTACAGAGACACCGAAATGCATTTCTGTACACCTGTACACCTGACACCTGTAATAATCAAAAATGTATCTATCTCTGCCTTATAAATGTCCACTGAAGGCCTCCATAGCCTTCTGTGGTCCCTGATTCTACACATTAGGGCCAATTGACAGCAAATCAACCTACCAACTCACATGACTTTGAAATGTAGGAGGAAATCAGCTCACGTGGAGGATGCAGCGTGGTCACAGCGAGAACGTGCAAACTCCACAAAGATTGCAGCAAATGTCAGCATTAAACGTGGGTCGCAGGGGTTTTGAGGCAACAACTTGTTCGCTACACCACTATATCATCCATCTGAGACTATATGGGATCAGACATTTGTAGACCAGTAGCAATTAAGAAGATTAGTGTTTAAACTAGTGGCCGACAAATCCAGTGGCTTGGAGTCATGATCCTCTATCCTGAGTTCAATCCGTACCATGGAAGCTGGAACATTTTAATACAGTTTATTTTGGAATGAACATGAAAAATATTAGGTGATTACAAAAACCTCAGCTGGATCACCAGTCTCTTATAGGAAAAGATATCTGTCATCCTTATCCCATTTGGTCTCTATGAGGTTCCAGGCACACTTTAACATGAATGACATTTTAGTTTAGTTTAGTTTTAATTTAGTTTTAATTTAGAGATACAGTAGAGATACAGTATGACAGAAGAGCTTTTAGGTCACCTATGGTCATAAAAAGCTACTGACACCGTTTAGAAGAGCGGGGAACTTCTTTACGCAGAGAGTTGGAGGTGTGGAGGTCCCAGTGTCAGGTGTGAATTTAAGAGTATGATAGAAGGGAATAGGCTATTCAGCCCAGGCATCAAAAAAAATTTGTCGGCATGGACTTGTAGGGCCGAGATGCCATGTTTCAATCATGTAGATATGGCTATCAAACTCTGCCATTCCAAACTCTCCCTCCAAACCCCATTCTCCTGCCTGATCCCCATATCCTTTGACACCTGTAATAATCAAAAATCTATCTATCCCTGCCTTAAAAATATCCACTGACTTGGCCTCCATAGAATTCTGTGGCAAAAAATTCCACAGATTCACCACCCTCCGACTAAAGACATTTCTCTTCATCTCCATCCTAAAAGAATGCCCTTTAATTCCGAGACTATGACCTCTAGTCCTAGACTCTCCCACTAGTGGAAACATCCTCTCCACATTCACACTATCAAAGCCTTTCACTATTCTGTATGTTTCATTGAGGTGTCCCCTCATCTTCTAAACACCAGCGAGTACAGGCCCAGTGCCGACAAACGCTCATCATAGGTTAACCCACTCATTCCAGGGATCATTCTTGTTCTCTTATTAATTTTTCCCCACATTTAATACCAAAATATTATTTCAAGACAGTACTGAAAATTAATCCAAACAAGAAATAATTGCAAGAAAATTGACCAACTTGTCCCTTAATTATAAAAAGAGATTAAAATAATTTCTATAATTGCATTTTGGTGTTCTCATGCACCTATATTTAATAAGATTACAGTTGTTTCAATGATAGAGAACCGCCTTAAACAATTATTGTCCAGACATTCAATTAGTAAAGATTGAGCATTTATTTTTGGGAAGAAAAATATAAGCAACGCTAATTTCCATTTTGTTAGTTTAGGTCACCTATCCGTCTACAGATAGGAACCCTCTACGGACAGGCATCCATTACAAAATTCACATGCACATTCGTTCAGTAAGAGGAGGAATGATATTCTCATATCATAGAGTCATGAAAAGTCATAGAGTACTATAGCATGGAAACAGGCCCAATGCCCCAACTTGCCTACGCCGACCAACACGTCCCATCTACACTAGTCCCACCTGCCTGCGTTTGGCCCCTATCCCTGTAAACCTTCCCTTATTGAAACGTATAAGATTATTAAGGGTTTAGACATGCTATAGGCAGGAAACATGTTCTCGATGTTGGGGGAGTCCAGAACCAGGGGCCACAGTTTATGTATTAGGAGTAAGCCATTTAGAACGGAAACGAGGAAACACTTTTTCTCACAGAGAGTTGTGAGTCTGTGGAATTCTCTGCCTCAGAGGGCGGTGGAGACAGGTTCCCTGGATGCTTTCAAGAGAGAGCTAGATAGGGCTCTTAAAGATAGCGGAGTCAGGGGATATGGGGAGAAGGCAGGAACGGGATACTGATTGAGGTTGATCAGCCATGATCACATTGAATGGCGGTGCTGGCTCGAAGGGCCGAATGGCCTACTCTTGCACCTATTGTCTATTGTCTATTGTCTATCTATGTACCTGTCCAAATGTTTCTTAAACGTTGCAATAGTACTGAAAGTCAGGTACCTAAATGTACCTAAATGAGAAAAAACATTTTTCACACAGAGAGTAGTGAATCTCTGGAATTCTCTGCCACAGAAGGTAGTTGAGGCCAGTTAATTGGCTATATTTAAGAGGGAGTTAGATGTGGCCCTTGTGGCTAAAAGGATCAGGGGGTATGGAGAGAAGGCAGGTACAGGATAGTGAGTTGGATGATCAGCCATGATTATATTGAATGGCGGTGCAGGCTCGAAGGGCCGAATGGCCTACTCCTGCACCTATTTTCTAAGTTTCTATGTTTCTACCTAAAAGTACGTAATTGTATTTCGTACTTAAATATCTTCCTGCTAAAGTCAGGAATTTTGGACATTACCAGGCAGCTCATCCAGGACAATGACCCGACAGGTAAATAAATAACTAAAGCAAATACAGACACGATCAGCAGGACAGGCAGCATCTCTGGAGAAAAGGAATAGGTGACGTCTAGGGTCGGGCAGATCTACCTGAGATGCTGCCATCCAGTTCTATGGCTCATCTCAACAGTCCACTGGTACAGATTTGTCACCAGCAGAGCAAAGAATGCTTGGATTGTAAAATCGGAGCAAGGAAATGTTTAAGGTTAACAAAATGACAGACTTGAATCTTTGGCACTAATTGAATTGTTTGAGTTACTTACATTACTTTCTCTCCTGCAAGCCTGAAATGTTTGACAACAAAACCATTTTAATAAGCATGAGCTGTGGCAAGGTGAATCTAATTTTCTCTTCCCAGTCCTTCAGTTCCTCACTAACAAGAAATTCATGTGTAGGAAAGAACTGCTGATGCTGGTTTAAACCGCAGACACACAGAAAAAGCTGGAATAACTCAGCGGGTCAGGCAGCATCTCTGGAGAGAAGGAATGGGTGACATTTCGGGTCGAGGCCCTTCTTCAGACCCGACCTGAAACGTCACCCATTCCTTCACCTTAGATTTGACTTTTAACAGGTATGAATTTCTTGATGGACACAAAAAACTGGAGTAACTCAGCGGGTCAGGCAGCATTTCTGGAGAGAAGGAATAGGTGACGTTTCGGGTCGGGTCTGAAGAAGGGTCTTGAACCGAAACGCCATCCATTCCTTCTCTCCAGAGATGCCGTCTGTCCCTACTGAGTTACTCCAGTTTTTTTACGTCAATCAAAAGGATTTCATATTTGGTAAAAGCCAACTCTAAGGTAAAGTATTTTTTCCTCAATTTCCACAAGAAAAAATGAGATATTCCTGTCAGTTGTAAAGGACTAGTGTTTTGGATAGTATTTTTCCTTTTTTTAAATTTTACATGAAAACTACATGATACTTGACTTTGATGAATAGCATCAATAAAAGCCACAGCAAAACCAAAAGAATCTGCAGTCAAAAGAAAGTTTGGGAGAAAACTTTAAAGTGATACATAGCGAGTGGGTGTAGTGCTGTATTGAAATCTTGCTGAGTTTGTTGGATTAAATGAAATTATATTTACAAATACATTGCTGGGAGGCCTTTAATTGTGGGGAATGTTTGCATTTAACAGTAGAATACATTGCCATGCAATTGTAGCACAGATGTAATAGATGCTCTCAAATATTTGAAATGAAGTTGACTTTTTTTTGCTCACATGATGTATATGTTTTTATCTTTCCGTCTGTTTAATAGATTTACATTCCACAGAGAAATACTTGATTCAAAACATCAATTAGACTTGTATCTTCAGCATCCAGTTTGCTTCAAGCAATGACTATGTACAATTAAGTCTACTAATCCATCTGTAGAAACAAAGAACTACAGATGATGGTTAATGCTCAAAAAGACAGAGAGTGCTGGAGTAACTCAGCAGATCAGGCAGCATCTCTGGGGAACATGGATAGGTGACGTCTCGGATCAAGACCCTTCTTCAAACTAGTCTGAAGTCTGAAGTCTGACTAGTCAGAAGAAGGGTTTCGACCTGTATTCATCTATCCTTGTTCTCCAGAGTTGCTGCCAGACCAGCTGAGCTAAGCCCCTGTCCCACTTACGTGTCCTTGGCACGCTAATTACGTGACCTCGTGGTCGCGTTGAGCCGCGTCGGTCCCGCGAAGGTCCCGCGAAGGTCGCGCGCGACTTAATTCGACCACACAGACGTCTGGAGCGCGTGACGTCATTTGAAGATGAACGCAAAATGCTGGAGTAACTCAGCGGGACCGGCAGCATCTCTGGAGAGAAGCAATGGGTGATGTTTTGGTTCGAGACTCTTCTTCACTCTGAAAGAAGGGCCTTGACCCGAAAATGTCACCTATTCCTTCTCTCCAGAGTTGCTGCATTTTGTGTCTATCTCCAATCGTCTTGGCCTGGGAGTAGGAGTGGGGGCGGATCCGGACCGCAACAGCCGTGAGCCCCAGGCTGAGTTTGGTGATCGCTTTCCTGCTTCTGCTGCTGTTGGAGGCGAGACGTTGCGTCGCGTCAGGATCTTGGGCCTGTCCCACTTTGGCCGTCAGTTCCGTGACAGGCCGTTGGGGCGTGAAGATTTCGTTCACTACAATAATCTTGGAGCCCTGCGTGATACCGCGCACAACTCCATACCCCTCCGCGCTTCTCAGTGGGACCGGCCCCGCGCGGCCATACGATGCCCGTGCACCTCAACGCGACCACGAGGTCGTGTAATTTGCGTGCCAAGGATACGTAAGTGGGACAGGCCCTTTACTCCAGCACTTTGTGTCCTCTGCTAATCCAACCATTGTGTTTGAACGGTCATTTACATATTCTGCAGAAGGCTCATACCCTGAAATACATTTGGAGGTTTGTTTTGTAATTTATTTATTTTTATTTATTTAAAGAAACGATGTTTTCTCCTCCACATCCTTCCATGAGAGTTGTGGACCTTCAAACCAATCAGTTCTCCTTCGTTGGAATGCTTCCTATGTTTGTAGATTGTGGGCATGGCCGGCAGAGTCAGCGTTTTATTGTTTCTTTCACCGCCCCTGAACTGAGGAGGGCTTTGTTTCAGAGATACAGCACGGAAACAGGCCCTTCGGCCCACCGAGTCTGCACCCACCAGCGATCCCCGCACATTAATACTACCCTACAAACACTAGGGATCATTTTTAACATTTATAACCAAGCCAATTAACCTACAGACCTGTACGTCTTTGGAGTGTGGAAGGAAACCGAAGATCTCCGAGAAAACCTATGCGGGGAGAACGTGCAAACTCCGTACAGACAGCAGCAGCTGCAGTCAGGATCAAATTGAGTCTCCGTGCCCTCCCTAAGGGCATTAGGACGTTTGCTGAGTCAGGAGTTACAAATAGGCCTGACCAGGTGAGGAGACAAGATTTCCTTTCCTGTAGCACATTCATGTTTAATAAAGAGTTTATTTTTCTCTAGTCATGATTGAAACTTGTTTTCACTCCAAATTTATTTGAATACTTGAATTTGAATTCCTCTTCTGCCGCGGTGGGAATGTGTTCTCAGTCCGACGGTCCTGGTTTCAGGCTGCTTGGCTGCCACACTGACATACTGCACTGGGATTGCTGAGGAACAACGCTGGGTTTGTGTGGCAATTGTTTCACGGGAGTCAGAGTCTGGGGTTTCCTCGGCGTGGGTGATTCATTGTCACCACTCACCCAGCACCTTTGCCGCAGCTCAGCTTCCACACGCCAGGCCGGTGGAGCTCGAGGTTGGACCGCCAACTACAGAGCTCTTTGGAGATGTCCTCTGAGGCTTCCAGGTGTCTCATCTTATGGATGCCATCAACCTTCCTCCAGCTGCAGCCACTGTGGGAACATGCACAAAAGCATGAGGAGCCATAGCAAAGATTCAGATTCAGATTCAATTTTAATTGTCATTGTCAGTGTACAGTAAGAGACAACGAAATGCATTAAAAATGAACACCGAGGAGGTTTACTTATATTTCTATGCAAATTGGTGCATTTTCTTCCCCTTAGTTTAGTTTAGTTTAGTTTAGAAAGTGGTGAATCTGTGGAACTCTCAGCCCCAGAAGGTAGTTGAGGCCAGTTCGTTAGCTATATTTAAAAGGGAGTTAGATGTTGCCCTTGTGGCTAAAGGGATCAGGGGGTATGGAGAGAAGGCAGGGATGGGATACTGAGTTGGATGGTCAGCCATGATCGTATTGAATGGCGGTGCAGGCTCGAAGGGCCGAATGGCCTACTCCTGCACCTAATTTCTATGTTTCTATGTTTCTAAATACAGCGCGGAAACAGGCCCTTCGGCCCACCGGGTCCGCGACGACCAGCGATCCCCGCACGTTAACACTATCCTACACACACTAGGGCCAATTTTTACATTTACAAAGCCAATACACAAAAAAGCTGGAGAAACTCAACGGGTGCAGCAGCATCTATGGAGCGAAGGAAATAGGCAACGTTTCGGGCTGAAACCCTTCTTCAGACCCGAAACGTTGCCTATTTCCTTCGCTCCATAGATGCTGCTGCACCCGCTGAGTTTCTCCAGCTTTTTTGTGTACCTTCGATTTTCCAGCATCTGCAGTTCCTTCTTAAACAATTAGCCTACATACCTTGTACGTCTTTGGAGTGTGAGAGGAAACTGAAGATCTCGGAGAAAACCCATGCAGGTCACGGGGAGAACGTACAAACTCCGTACAGACAGCACCCGTAGTCAGGATCGCTGCATTCGCTGTAAGGCAGCAACTCTACCGCTGCGCCACCGTGTTTAGGAATATTTATTCCCCGTGAACTTTACATTTTACCTTGAGGCACAAGTGTTTGTTGCAGGTGATGGTCAATGAAAGGAGGAAGGAAGTGAATATTGAATTGGAGTCATGAGCACCTGGGTCAAAGTTGGATGAGTTCAAGACAACCTGGACAGAAATGGATCATCTAGGTTGCCTCCTCTACTCTCCCCCCTTCACCTCCTGCTCTGCAGCATAGCTAGTGACATAATGAAGTTGTTGGGCATTGAGGCAATTGCCTTTACCGAGATCTGCTTTGAGTCATGGAGTCATAGAAAAATAGGTGCAGGAGTAGGCCATTCGGTCCTTCGATCCAGCACCACCATTCAATATGATCATGTCTGATCATCTAATTCCAGTACCCCGTTCCTGCCTTTTCCCCATATCCCTTGATTTCTTTAGCCCTAAGAGCTAAATCTAACTCTCTCTTGAAACCATCCAATGAATTGGCCTCCTCTGCCTTCTGTGGCAGAGAATTCCACAGATTCACAACTCTCTGGGTGAAAACGTTTTTTCCTCATGTCAGTACTAAATGGCCTACCCCTTATTCTTAAACTGTGACCTCTGTTTCTGGATTCCCTCAACATCGGGACCATTTTTTCCTGCATCATAAAACCATATAACACAGAAACGAACCTCCCAGTCCACTCTGTCCTTAGCGACTATCAAATACCTATCTATACAAAGATAGACACCAACTAATGGAGTAACTCAACGGGTCAGGCAGCATATCTGATCTATGCTCACTATTTTAATTAATTGAGCAAGCAGTTGAAAGTGGGTGTTTCCAAATACCAAGTTGTTTTGATGAGTGCTGTTTAGGATCTCAGCCAATGCAGGCACACCCATTGACCAGTTTAATAACAAGTAGACTGGATCACTTCACCACCCTTCCACAGCCGTTGTGACTCACTGCCGGTGTCTCTTATGGACACAGAATGCTGGAGTAACAGCGGGTTCGGCAGCGTCTCTGGAGAGAAGGAATGGGTGACGTTTCGGGTCGAGACCCTTCTTCAGACTTATTCTCTTAAGAACACAATAGGTTGTTGTACTCAAGCCTCATATTTTAAAATGTTTCTCCTGAGTCTATAACTGACCCAAACACTGTCCATTTATTGCCTGGATTTTTTTTAAGTTAGTCAAAAATAAAAATACAGTCCAGCTTACTTTTTGTTCAGGCCACAGAGGTAAATTTATGTTAGAATGGCACAACATGCCCGAGGAGCTCAGCAGGTCAGGCAGCACCTCTGGAGAAAATGAATAGTTGACTTTTCAGGACATTTCTTCTGAAGAATGGTCCCAACGCAAAACGTCACCTCCCCATGTTTTCCGGAGATGCTGCCTGACCCCCTGAGTTAGCCCAGCATTTTGCGACTTTCTTTGGTAAACCAGCATCTGCAGTTTCTTGTTATTAAGTTGATGCTAGCTGGCCCACCGCATAGACTCAGCATCTGCAAACCTTTGTGCCGCAATGAGGTGCAACCTGGCAATGAAGTCCATGTTCTTACAACCACACTCAGATCTGTTTACAAAGGCAGACATTTAATACCATTCCAGCACCACTATTTCTTGGTTTAGTTTCGTGAGGTTGAGTGACACAGTGCATAAACAGGCCCTTCGGCCCATTGAGTCCACACTGACCAGCGATCCCGGCACACGAACGTTATCCTACAAACGCCAGGGACAATTCACACTTACTCCAAGCCAATTAACCTACAAACCTGTACGTCTTTGGAGTGTGGGAGGAAACCGGAGATCGCGGAGAAAACCCACGCACGTCGCGGGGAGAACGTACAAACTCCGTACAGCCGGGCACCCTTAGCCAGGATCGAACCCGGGTCTCCGGCGCTGCAAGCGCTGTAAGGCAGCAACTCTGCCGCTCCGCCACCCTGGCCTTTTGCAAAATGACGCCTTCCCGCGATAAACCCAAGTGTGGTCTGAACGACTCCGCCAACTCACTCGTTTATTCACTGTCACCGTGATACCACTTGCTACAACTCACCTCAGCCCTTACACACAACTGCAATAATGATACCATCTGGCACGATGCTGGAACTAAGGGCCTCCACTGAAAAAAAAAGAGATGCCAAATGACTCTTTAATAATTAATGAGTTAAAGGGATATGTCAGCTCTGATATCTAGTTTAAGTCTATACTGACATTCGTCTGTCCACGAGAAAGTGCATTAAGATCGAATGGGATGATGAAAGTGAGATTGGGTCTCACAGTGATCTAAATATATATATGTCTTTTTTTGTGTACTGTGAAGAACATTCAGTTCCATTGGAAGCTGTCATTAAGTATTCTATTGTGAGCCAGACAATATTATGCAATATAATCTGGAGTTGTGCGTTTTCACACTTCTATACCTTTTGCCTGATGGGAGAGGGGAGAAGAGGGAGTGTCCGGCATGAAATTCATCATTGGTAGGATAGGTAGGTAGGGTTAGTATGGTTCCGTGGTACTTTAATGTCACCTGTACCTTGGTACAGTGAGATTCCTTATTCTGCATACAGTTTAGTAAAAATCTTACTGTACATAAGTACAATCATACTTAAGTACAAGAGTGTCGGAACAATAGACTACACTGAGTCACCATGTTTCCAGTGCTATTTCGTACCCTTCAAGTCCAAAGTTGTTAAAAGTGCCAGAGTCTTAACTTGGCCATGAAGGCCCATTGTCCTGGCGACGGCACTGGGTGGGAGTTGCGGGAGTCGGCCTGGCCAGACGATGTTGTGGATGTCCCCCGTCACCGCTCCGTTGCTCCGTGCCGCTGCAGGCCGTGTACGATCCACGCGCTCGGCCACTTGGAGCGGCGCCCGATCCAATCGAGCCCCAGGCTGCTGCGGTGCCTCCAGAAGGCCCGCTCCACCGACACCTCAACCAGGCTCAGCCTCCACCAGTGAAACATAGAAACATAGAAACATAGAAAATAGGTGCAGGAGTAGGCCATTCGGCTCTTCAAGCCTGCAACGCCATTCAATATGATCATGGCTGATCATCCAACTCAGTATCCTGTACCTGCCTTCTCTCCATACCCCCTGATCCCTTTAGCCACAAGGGCCACATCTAACTCCCTCTTAAATATAGCCAATGAACTGGCCTCAACTACTTTCTGTGGTAGAGATTTCCACAGATTCACCACTCTCTGTGTGAAAAATGTTTTTCTCATCTCGGTCCTAAAAGATTTCCCCCTTACCCTTAAGCTGTGACCCCTTGTTCTGGACTTCCCCAACATCGGGAATAATCTTCCTGCATCTAGCCTGTCCAACCCCTTAAGAATTTTGTAAGTTTCTATAAGATTCCCCCCTCAATCTTCTAAATTCTAGCGAGTACAAGCCGAGTCTATCCAGTCTTTCTTCACATGAAAGTCCTGACATCTTACTGTACATAAGCACAATTGTACTTACGTGCAAGAGTGTCGGAACAATAGGTTACACTGAGTCACCATGGTGGTGATGCTCCCCCAGCGCCGTTAGGTTCAGGCTGCAGTAGGTCCTGCAAGATGGACGGTGAGGAGGAGAGACGGACGACGGTCCGTGGGCCGAGCCGGTAGCGGGGGCAACGGAGGGAGTCGGGAGCTGCTCCCTCGAACAATCACGTGGGAACCCGGACTTTGAACTCGATATAATATGGCAACCACACATGTCGGCACCGGCATTGTGAGCAAAATGAAGATCACTGTGTGATGTTTGATTGGTACGGGTGTCAGAAGTTATGCGGAGAAGGCAGGAGAATGGGGTTGGGAGGGAGAGATGGATCAGCCATGATTGAATGGTGGAGTACACTTGATGGGCCGAATGGCCTCATTCTACTCCTATCACTTACTATCTTATGACCATATGTTGAATTGCACAGGGGACAATAAATATCCATTGTGTAGGAAAGAACTGCAGATGCTGGATTAGACAGAAGATCAACACAAAAAGCTGGAGTAACTCAGCGGGACAGGCAGCATCTCTGGAGAGAAGGAATGGGTGACGTTTCGGGTCGAGACCCTTCTTCAGATCATTAAATATTCATTGATTGATCCCCGATATGCTTCCTGCAGCTGATCGTGGAACTGCCAGAGCTCGTCTGAGGATACGGGAGATGAACTGGTCTTCTTCATCATCCTACTGCCACTGCCATCTTCAGACAGGTCCTCCACATACTCGATGGTGATCTCAAACTGCCAGAAAGGACAACAGTGAACAAGATGATCAACAATATTAAAGACAGTCTGAGGGTCTCCAATGAGGTAGATGGTAGCTTAGGACCGCTCTCTAGTTGTTGTTAGGATGGTTCAGTTGCCTATTGCCTTTGCATGTATCTATCTATAGACTGTAAATGGCTCGAACCATCCCACCAACAACGAGAGAGCAGTCCGGAACTACCCATCTATCTCATTGAAGACCCTCGGACTATCTCTTCCTTTGATCGGACTTTACTTGGTTTACCTTGTTCTAAATGCTATTCACATTATTCCCTTTATCATGTGTGCACACTGTGAGTGGCTCAATTGTAACCATGTATTATCTTGGGCCCTGCAAAGGCAGAGATAGATAGATTCTTGATTAGTACGGGTGTCAGAGGTTATGGGGAGAAGGCAGGAGAATGGGGTTAGGAGGGAGGGATAGATCAGCCATGATTGAATTGGCGGAGTAGACTTGACGGGCCGAATGGCCTATTTCTACTCCTATTCCTTATGACCTAATGATCTTTCGGCTGATGGGATAGCACGCAACAAAATACTTTTCACTGTACCTCGGTACACGTGACAATAAACTAAAACTGAGCAGAGGAGGAAAATTGAAATAGGAAGTTAAGGGCACACATTTAATATAATTCCACTGTTGCAAAGAGATCATTTCTTACATTTCCTAATCTTACAGATGCCTCCAGTGAACCCGTACATTACTGAAACTACACTTGTTGATAAATTAAAATCGCTTGTGGCTTGAAACAGGGGGCTGATGCTCTGGGTGGGTTGAAAGGGTTGCTCGTTTCAATTTTCTGCCACACTTTAATCCGGAGACTGAATTAACATCCTTTGTTCAGCTGAAGTCATGTTGTTGATCTCAAATGAGTGAACATATCAAAATGAAAAAAAAAAGATACAGTGTAAATAAAAGTGATTCCAATAAATCATTTTTTTTCTCCAACCACCCCCCCCCCCACCCCCCCCCCCCCCCCCCCCCCCCCCCCCCCCCCCCCCCCCCCCCCCCCCCCCCCCCCCACCCCTCCCATGGCATGTTTACGGCATCTGATGTGAAACGCAATGACTTAACCCGCTCCAAAGGCCTCCTCCATAAAAGGTGAAAGAGGAGAGATGTTCTTGACACTAAAAGCTTAACTTCAAATGCTGACGGAAATCCATTTTCCTGTTTTATTGTCCATTCCGGCTGCTTCATTTCAAAGGCAGGAATTTGTATTCCGACACATAAAATTCCCTTTGTTCTCTCACCCTGTAGCTCTCAGTGCCAGTGCGACAGTACCACAGGGAGCAATGTAGATCAAACACTCAAAACCCCTCTACCTGGCCTTGAATGCTGCCCCTGGCATTCTCAATTAAGCCTGCTCGGCGACTCATCACCATCATCGCAAATTGTCACTGGAAGTGATTTATTTGGACAAATACGTTTTACAGCGCAGTAAAGGGATGATATTTATCCCCTGGGTGGAAGCAGCCCTTTTTAGGATTCACCTTCAAGGTGCAATTTTTTTATCCCCCCCCCCCATCTTCGATTAATTAATTCGAGGGTAGTAGCCATTGCTAGCAAGACCCCGTCGTTCTTCGCCCAGCCCCAGGTCTCCTTGAGCGTCTTGTGTAGGGCAGGCAAGAGTCAGGCACAGGGCAGGCCGAGAAACGGCAGGCAGATTTACTTTCCTAAAGGACGGCGGTGAACCAGATGGGTTTTAACACCAATCCAGTACACACTCGCTTTGATTCCAGATTTATTTTAATTAATTAACTGAATTTCAATTCCCCAGCTGCCTTGCTGTGTTTTTTTTTTAAATGTTGAGTTTGTGCCTCTGGATCATTAGTCCAGGCCTCTGCATGACTAGTCCAATAACACTGCCACAGCACCACCACACTCCTAATATAATTGTGTGCTTCCCATTTAATTTTTGATTCTGTTCGTTAGGGTGACATTTTGTTAACGGCACGATAGACCGGCTACAGATCGCCCATCAGCGGTACATATTGGAAAATATTTTGCATTGATTACTGCTGAGGTTCAGCCGATCACCAGACATTGAGTCCCTGAGTGCGCTGATGCTACATGTAACCAAATTGTAGATGAGATGTAACGTTTATTTCCGCGCTGATCATAGACACTGACACGCTCGCATTCAAATGGATGACAAAGGCATTGTAGTCGCGCGTCCTTGGAGATCTCATTAAAAAGAAAACTTTCCCCAACTGTCATCATGGGTGAGCTGAAATGTCATTTATCATTGTGGTTATTTTTGTTTGTGGCCATCTGTCAGTAAGGCGCTGCTAGTACATACACACTGCTCAGTAGACTCTGATAATGTTATCGTGGGCAGCGCGCCTCCATATTGGTTTTGAGTGCAATTTTTACCGAGGCCAATTAACATGCAAACCTGTACGTCTTCGGAGCGTGGGAGGAAACCGGAGCACCCGGAGAAAACCCATGCAGTCACAGGGGCAACGCACAAACCCAGTACAGACAGCACCCGTAGTTTGGATCGAACCCGGGTCTCTGGCGCTGTAAGGCAGCAACTCTACCGCTGTGCCACCGTGCCGCCCTTAAACTGTGCCTCCCACTCTTATTGTTTGTGATTTTTAAAAAGTACACTAAACTTCTTTTTGTTGTTTATTTGATGTTTACTGAGTACTATGTTTACATATCGCTTGTGTTGCTGCAAGTAAGAATTTAATTGTTCTATTTCGTGACAAATGACAATAAAACACTTTCGACTCGACTCATGAAATGGGCCTCTTCCAGCAATTCTTTCTGGGCATCCCATAATAGTATACACCTGAGGTGTAAATCACCTCTTAGTTCATGTTCATAAGTCATAGGAGCAGAATTAGGCCATTCGGCCCATCAAGTCTACTCCGTGGCTGATCTATCTTTCCTTCCCAACCCCATTCTCCTGCCTTCTCCCCATAACCCCTGGCACCCTTATTAATCAAGAATCTGTCAATCTCTGCCTTAAAAATACCCAATGACTTGTCTTCCACCACTATCTGTGGCAATGAGTCCCACAGAATCACCACAGAATCTGACAAAATAAATTCCCCCTTCCCCCCCCCATTTCATTTCTAAAGGTGCGTCCTTTCATTCTGAGGCTGTGCCCTCTGGTCCTAGACTCTCCCACTCTATCCAGGCCTTTCACTCTCACTGATTCGCCTTTGTTACAAAGAAAACAACCTTGGGTTTGCCTGTTTTAAATCATTCAACAATTATAGTCATCACAATTTATACAAGCTATAAACTTTGAACAATGCAATTAAAAATTAAAAAGTCACACGTTCTCAGTTAATACTTCAGCAACTTGTCCTAATCGCTAGCTCCCACACAAAGGCCCACAGATGCCCAACTAAAACAAAATTAAGTATTACTCATCCTGCAAGACAGTGCACGGTTGAACAGTTGGCTCTCAAGATTAATGCCCGAAAAAAAAATTTACCAAAGGATTTGGAAATGAAGCCTCGTTCTGCTACAAATAACAATTCCAGTTATCACCTTTTGTGAATGTCCCATTAATTGGACTTCAATGGAATTTTAATCTTCCTTTAGCAAGGGGATCTATTAATCTATAATTCGAAGAAGGTCACCACCACTCTACATTCTACTTCCACTGCGCAGTGGTCCAAGTAGGGGTCACAGCTAATCCTATAACCAATAACCCATTCATGACCTCTTCTATATTTCATTAAATAGCATCCTGGAGAGGTTGTTTAAGTCACTTTATCTCCGAAGTCCCTTGAGTGCTTTATTCTCTGCGATCAGGCACATTGTCTCTAAGCCTGAGATGATCGCTGTCTAGGAATGAAAAAAAAATTGACAATAAAAATCTTTAAACTAATCTGTTTTTGATAATATTCTTAGTATATAGCACATTCTTTTTTGCTTTTAATGGTATCAAATGATTGTTTTTCAAACGCGAATATCATTATCTATAGTTTTAATTAAACAAAAAGGATTCTTCATGGTTTGCTCTGTGGAGGTTAAGTTTAGAGATGCAGCACAGAAACAGGCCCATTGGCCCACCGAGTCCATGCACACTAACACTAACACACACTAGGGACAACTTACATTTAAAAAGGGAATGACACAAGATGACATGTTCCATGGAGAAATGACTGTGCCTACTGTTTGTTCATGACACAAAGACTTCCTGGCTTATTCAGCATTCCCAGTTTTTAATTGCTCTTTCTGTTTTGGAATAAGGAACATAAAACAGTACAGCACAGGAACAGCCATGTCCAATGCACTGTTAAATATATTTAGATGGGTACATGATAGGAATGGATGATAGGAAATAATTAGAGGGATATGGGCCAAATGGTGGCAAGTGGGACTAGCATAGATGGGACAGCTTGATCGGCATGGATGAGTTGGGCCGAAGGGCCTCTTTCCAAGCTGTATGACTATGACTATAGTCATAAGTGATAAGAGCAGAATTAGGCCATTCAGCCCATCAAGCCTACTCCACCATTCAATCATGGCTGATCTATCTTTCCATCTTAACCCCATTCTCCTGCCTTTTCCCCATAACCCCGACACGCACACTAAACAAAAAACTATCTATCTCCGCCTTAAAAATATCCATTGATTGCCTCCACAGCCTTCTGAGGCAATGAATTCCATAGATTCATCACCCTCTGAAAAAATAAATTCTTCCTCACTTCCTTCCTAAAGGAACGTCCTTTAATTCTGAGGCTATGACCTCTGGTCCGAGACTCTCCCACCAGTGGAATCATCCTCTCCACATTCACTCTATCCAGGCTTTTTACTATTCGGCAAGTTTCAATGAGCCCCCCCCCCCCCCCCCCCCATCCATCCTCGTAATGTTATGGGATATTGATTGATAATGGTCAGAAAAACATCCCTACTCTTCCTTTGGTCAATTGAACCTGGATATTGGGCAGGAACTTGATTTAATTTCTCATGCAAAAGATGATATCTTTGATAGTGCTGCACTCACTCTCGATACCACGGACAATCAGCCTAGATCTATATGGCTCAGTCCATGGACCAAGAGGCAGGATTCCACATCCCAGCATTAAAGCAAGCAGGAAGCCACAGCTTAAACCTAATTGCAAAGGTATAACATTTTAACAGAAGCTGTTGACCGTGATAACTTAGGGAGTTCCCAGTTTGACATTCACGGAAGGAACCTAGGAGGTAATATTTTGCAATGACATTGTACTCATTGTATGACTATCTGCCTGATATTAACGCCATGGCACAGAATCTCATCTATTAACGTTATGGAATTCACCTTTTCACCATATTAGGACTATAAATACTGTCAATAGACAATAGACAATAGACAATAGGTGCAGGAGTAGGCCATTCAGACCTTCGAGCCAGCACCGCCATTCAATATGATCATGGCTGATCATCCCCAATCAGTACCCCGTTCCTGCCTTCTCCCCATATCCCCTGACTCCGCTATTTTTAAGAGCCCTATCTAGCTCTCACTTGAAAGCATCCAGAGAACCTGCCTCCACCGCCCTCTGAGGCAGAGAATGCCACAGACTCACCACTCTCTGGGTCAATAAGGAAATCATTATAGATCCTTAGAGGAAGAGTTTTTATCTTACCGACGCAGATCGACCAGCGATCCCCGCACACTAGCTCTATCCTACACATAATCGGGAGTATTAACAATTTTACCAAAGCCAATTAACCTAGAAATCTGGACGTGTTTTGAGTGTGGGAGGGAACTGGAGCACCCAGAGAAAACCCGTGCAGTTCACGGGGAGAACATACAAACTCCACATAGACAGCCCCCGTCATCAGGATTGAACTCGGGTCTCTGGCGCTGTACCGCTGCACCACCATGCCGCCCCATATTTTGTTCAGTTTCAAGGGGAAAATAATGCTGTGGTATACTGGTAGTGATCTCCCAACCCCAACCCATACTTCTTGATTGTCACAAAGTGTTGGAGTAACTCAACAGGTTAGGCAGCATCTCTGGAGAAAACGCCTGGGTGACGTTTCGGGTCGGGACATTTCTTTGGACCGGCTCATTCGTCATGGTCTATGCCTGAAGCAACGCAAAGTTGGAGGCGAGATTAGAATATTGTTCCTGAGAGCAAAATGTATTCAGGACGAAATATATTGACTGAATATTTTTATACCAGTGCAGTAAGGCAAGCAAAGATTATAGTACTTTAATCTGACTACATCATACGTCAGAATTCTCCCACATTTCAGATGATCATGGGTGGCAAGGTGGCACAGCGTTAGAGTTGCTGCCTTACAGCTCTTGCAGCGGCAGAGACCCGGGTTCGATCCCGACTACGGGTGCTGTCTGCACGGAGTTTGTACGTTCTCCCCATGACCACTTGGGTTTTCT
This sequence comes from Leucoraja erinaceus, assembly GCF_028641065.1. Classification (NCBI taxonomy): domain Eukaryota; kingdom Metazoa; phylum Chordata; class Chondrichthyes; order Rajiformes; family Rajidae; genus Leucoraja; species Leucoraja erinaceus. The sequence continues at coordinate 8,983,099 of NC_073385.1, read as the reverse complement.
CCGAGATCTCCGGTTTCCTCCCACACTCCAAAGACGTACAAGTATGTAGGTTAATTGGCTTGGTAAATGTAAAAATTGTCCCCAGTGCGTGTAGGATAGTGTTAATATGCGGGGATTGCTGCTCGGCGCGGACTCGGTGGGCCGAAGGGCCTGTTTCCACGCTGTATGTCTAAACTAAACTAAACCATTCTGAACTCTCAATTCAACATTTCTTGAAGATTAAGATGAACTGTAGTTTGTAAACTAGAGTATTATTCACTACTTGGAAGGTGCGTTAATGGCTGAGAATCTCCTGAGTAAACAGTGAAAAAAGGAGAAAAAAAAGATAAAATATTTATCAAGTAACTTCTCAATCAGTTAAGTCCCTTGATGTTGTGCTTGAATTGATTGCAGACACTTTAAGTGTGAGTTCTGAGTCTATCAAAACCAAGAATCAATGAGTTAGCTTTGGTAAAATAAATCAATTTCCATTTGGTTGATGAAAATTTATTGCACGCAGAGCAAATGTATTTATTGTCAGTCTATCGTGACGGATATTTCCAATATCCCCAAGTTTTGTACCTCTTTCACCAACTGGAATATCAAAGGTTGCAGCATAAACCAGGAATATCAGCCTTGCTGCAAACACTGATCCGGTCAAAAGGGAAACATTTGCTTTCAGTGTATAGCTAACCCAGAGATCGCTTTGCTTTCATAGTTATTTCCAAGCTCTGCGGATCAATACTGCAGGAAACTCAGGTCAAATTTCAAAATGTCCCCAGCGCCAAATGCCTAAAGATCCTGAATGGTAGCTTCAAGGATTGCTGAATGGACATTACAGAAGCACAAGCTGCCAGGTCGTAGATTAGTCCATTTTTTAGTTTGTTCCCAATAGATGGCTTTTGTTGCCCCTTTGCTGGATGAACCAATGAATCAAAGGTTGTCCGACTGGAGAGTCCTCATCCCCGTAGTCCCCTGTTGATGGTTCAAGAAATCACACCGCAGGGGAAAGCTACGCAGCTCTGTAACGAGAAGCACCTATGCAAGGTGGGCGGCAGGGCACGGTGGCGCAGAGGCAGAGTTGCTGCCTTACAGAGTTGGAGACCCGGGTTCGATCATGACTACGGGTGCTGCCTGTACGGAGTTTGTATGTTCTCCCCGTGACCTGGGTGTCATTTCTTGGAACTCAGAAAGACAATGGACAATAGACAATAGGTGCAGGAGTAGGCCAATCGGCCATTCGAGCCAGCACCGCCATTCACTGTGATCATGGTGGATGAGGATGCGTTTAAAGGTGAGAACAAACGTGCATATCTTTGGAATGTGGGAGAAAACTCAGGTGGTCACAGGGGGAAGGTACAAACTCCATGCAGACAAGCACCCGTGGTCAGGATTGAACCTGTGTCTCTGGCGCTGTAAGGCAGCAACTCTACCGTTGCACAACCATGCCGCCCCCAACTGGGCCTCTCCATTCAGATTCAGGAATTGACTCCTGCCTGCAGTTCTGGGCACCATGTTATAGCAAAGATGTTGTCAAGCTGGAAAGGGTTCAGAGAAGATTTCCGAGGATGTTGCCAGGACTAGAGGGGGTGAGCTGTAGGGAGAGGTTGGGTAGGCTGGGACTCTATTCCCTGGAGCGCAGGAGGATGAGGGGTGATCTTGTAGAGGTGTATAAAATCATGAGAGGAATAGATCGGGTAGATACACAGAGCCTCTTGCCCAGAGTAGGGGAATCGAGGACCAGAGGACGTAAGTGTAAGGTCAAGTGGATAAATATCTGAGGGATAACTTTTTCACACAAAAGGGTGGTGGGTGTATGAAACGAGCTGCCAAAGAAGGTTGTTGATGCAGGGACTATTCCAACGTTTAAAAAGCTGTTGGACAGGTACATGGATAGGACATATTTGGAGGGATATGGACCGAATGTAGGCAGGTAACACTAGCGTAGTTGGGACATGTTGGCCAGTGTGGGCAAATTGGGTCGAAGGGCTTGTTTCCACACTGCATCCCTCTCTGTCTCTATGACTCTATGACTCTAGTGCACAAAAGCAGGCTGATATGAACAACTGGGCAATTGTATTGTGCGTGGTGCCAGAGAAACCTGTCTCAAGTAGCCTTCTGCCTGTTCTTGCAACCCTTGCCTAATTTAGTTAGAGAACCTGGAGGGTGTTTTGGATGAAGTCCAATCCTAGCCCAACCCAGTGGAACACACCCAAGGCTTGCATTTGTTTCAATCTGCGGGCTTAATTTATGAGTTGACCCCTTATTAAATTAATGATGATTGCACAATTTGGCCCCAATTCAAAATGTTGTCATTGTTTGGTGCAGCAGGTTTCACTGCGAATTTGAGTACTTGACAGATGACTCAAAGATTTAACTGCCTTGTAATCCCATGGCGGCACAGTGACACAGCAGTAGAGTTGCTGCCTTACAGCGCCAGAGACCAGGTTCAATCAAGACCACGGGTGCCGTCTGTACGGGGTTTATACCTTCTCCCCGTGACATGCGTGGGTTTTCTACGGGTGCTCCGGTTTCCTCCCACACTCCGAATACGTACAGATTAATTTGTAGGTAAATTGGCTTTGGTAAAAATTGCAATCTGTCCCCAGTGTAGGCTAGCATTACTGGGCAGGGGGGATCGCTGGCCGGCGCGGAGGTGTTGGTGCGAAGGGCCTGTTTCTGCTCTGTACCTCCAAAACTAAACTAAGCTAAAGACTCGGAAGGAACTGCAGATGCTGGTTTACACTGAAGATAGGCCCAAAGAGCTGGAGTAACCCAGCGGGTCAGGCAGCATCTCTGGAGAAAAAGGAATGGGTGACGTTTCTGCTCCAGTCCCTTCTTCAGGCTCTTCAAGCTAAAGAGTACTTTGGTTCCCAGAAATTCCCTGATAAACAAGGAACCCGCATCGCAGTGACATTCCAAGTTTAGGAAAATCAATGAAACTCTCAGAAAAAAATGTTAACTACTGAGGCATCAACGGCACACTTTCTCCAGATCATTTGAACTATAATTCCATTCGAGCCACCCAAAAGAAGGTTCTCAGGTGATAAGATGGAGACCAAATCCATTCTTCCAGCTGCCTTTCTCATTTGGCACTGAGTCACATTCTAATCATAATTGTCTGGGCTTTGCGAAGACTGGTAAGTACTGAAATTTTAATGTCCATGTCTGATGCCGCCCACTTCAGTTTAGCTTGGAGCCTTTTTGGCAGGTAAAGAATACTGCAAAGACAAGTTATAGCAGCTGCTAACCTGCTCTGGGAGTAGTCCACTTCAATAACATATCTTAACACTTGCTGGGGTAATTACGGCAACATTTCAATTACGCTTTATTCGCCTGATGATTACACACGTCACTCAGAAATCTTGGTCTCAAAAAATCTGAAAGCTTCCTCCCAGTGCCCACCATTTCGCCTTCCTGATCGTACACCTGTTAGGTTTTCGTGACGATAAATAGACAAGGTGGCACGGTGGCGCAGCGGTAGAGTTGCTGCCTTACGGTGCTTGCAGCGCCAGAGACCCCGGGTTCGATCCCGACTCCGGGTGCTGTCTGTTTTGTACGTTCTGCTCGCGAGTTTTCTCCGACATCTTCGGTTTCCCCCCACACTCCAAAGACGTACTGGTTTGTAGGTTAATTGGCTTGGTGTGATTGTAAATTGGCCCTAGTGTGTGTAGGATAGAGTCAATGTGCGGGGATCGCTGGTCGGCGCGGACTCGTTGGGCCGAAGGGGGCTATTTTCACGCTGAAACTAAACTAAATGGGTATAGAAGAAGGAGTCTGAAGAAGGGTCTCGACCCAAAACGTCACCCATTCCTTCTCTCCAGAGATGGTGCCTGTCCCACGGAGTTACTCCAGCTTTTGGTGTCCAAAATAAATTCAAGATCCCATTTCTTCATTTTACTCTGCACACAAATGCAGACTTCACAGAACAGTGCAGGAACGGATGAAAACCGTCTCTGAAAGTGAACAGAAACATTGCCTTTCTTTTTTTTTCAAAATTGTAAATAGATTGGCCACATCCTTGTGGTGTACTGATAACACGCCGACTAACAGCTCTCTCCTGCACACATTAATAGCACAGAATTCACACTGTTCTGGAGCAGAAACCTTCCAACCTTTACATCATTTTCATTATTGGAAAAGAAAAATGTGTTGTTATTTCTTTGTTTTGGGGAGGATGGCCTTGCATGTGAATGAATTATCCTCTGTCATCCTGTATGCTGAACCCTCTCAAGCCTGCCCTCTAGAAATCTCCATTCTTCCAACATACCCTTCGACCACCCCCTCAAATCCTTTCTCTTCTTCAGCGCATTGTCCCATCTGCCCTGTCGAGTGATTGGGATGTTATTAAAGTTGTTGTATGCCATGTGAGTTAGCTCCAATGCTCCAATGACCAGAGTCAGAGCCTATCAACTAATCTGAAGAAGGACTGGCCAAACTTTGTGCCTTCCACCACAGTAATGAATGCTGTGGTGGATGTTTGTGTTAAATGTTTTTATTGTGTATTGTGTGTTCTTTATCATTGTACCGATGCTGACAACTTCATTTCACTTGCACTTTATGTGCAATGTGATGAATAAAACCATATTGTATTTTGTATTGTATCTCTGCCATTCAGTATCATTCCTTTAAACCACTGTGTTTTTTCTTTATCTTTGCATAAATGTACTTTTATGTTTTGAGCTGCTCCAACACAATTTTTTAATAAAAATAAAATGTCATTCTACCTCTTTATTTTTTCTTTCTCTTTCCCACCCAATGGTTTTCTCCTTTTATTTTGTCACCTTCTTGCTCATTCTTTCCTTTTTTTTAATCTCTGTATTGAGTTTTTTTTCTTGCTTTCCCTTCATTTCTTTTTTACACATTCCCTTTTATTCTCTTTCCTTGTCTCTTTTTTATCTTCTACCTAATTCCTTCCTTCCTTCCTTCCTTCCTTCCTTCCTTCCTTCCTTCCTTCCTTCCTTCCTTCCCTTCCTTCCTTCCTTCCTTCCTTCCTTCCTTCCTTCCTTCCTTCCTTCCTTCCTTCCTTCCTTCCTTCCTTCCTTCCTTCCTTCCTCCTCCCTCCCTCCCTCCCTCCCTCCCTCCCCTCCCTCCCTCCCTCCCTCCCTCCCTCCCTCCCTCCCTCCCTCCCTCCCTCCCTCCCTCCCTCCCTCCCTCCCTCCCCTCCCTCCCTCCTTCTCTCTCTCTCTCCTTCCCTCCCTCCCTCCCTCCCTCCCCTCTCGCCCTCCCCCCCCCTCTCTCTCCTCCCTCCCTTCCCTCCCTCCCTCCCTCCTTCCCTCCTCCCTCCTTCCTCCCCCCTCCCTCCCTTCCTCCCTCCTTCCCTTCCTTCCTTCCTTCCTTCCTTCCTTCCTCCTTCCTTCCTTTCCTTCCTTCCTTCCTTCCTTCCTTCCTTCCTTCCTTCCTTCCCTTCCCTCCCTCCCTCCCTCCCTCCCTCCCTCTCTCCCTCTCCCTCTCCCTCCTCCCTCCCTCTCTCTATCTCACTCTCTCTCTCTCTCTCTCTCTTCCTCCCTCTTCCTCTCTCCCCCTCCCTCTCTCCCCCTTCCCCCTCCTTTGCTCTCTCCCTCTCTCCCTCCTCCCCTCTCTCCCTCCCTCCCTCCCTCCCTCCCCCCTTCCTTATTGCCTTCTCCAGTTAAATACAGAGCAGGCTAAAGCCATTAAGGTGGTTGTGACCGGGAATGGCTGCTCGGCAGGGACTCGGTGGTCCGATTGGCCTGTTTCCACGCTGTATCTCTAAACTAAACTAAACTGAACTAAAAAATGACTACCATCTTCGGTTCCACAGCCCAGATCCTTCACTCACTGCTGCTCGCTGGTCTCTCCTGTCCTAACCTCCCTGCATCTTTATCTTCACTGTAGTGTGACGTGCCCTATATTTATCACAGGCTAATAAATGGCTGGCAGTGGGTTACAATTAGTGTTTCCAAATAGTGATTACGGTGACGTCACGGACCACAAGGTTGAAGCGGGAAGGGCTGATGAATCTGAAGACTGGATTATTGTGCCCCGTCAGATATTGATTATTTCTCACTATACCTAGACCTAAAGTGTGAAAGTCCAGGACCAGACGTCATAGCCTCAGAATTAAAGGACGTTCCTTTAGGAAGGAGATGAGGAGGAATTTCTTGAGCCAGAGGGTGGTGAATCTGTGGAATTCTTTGCCACAGAAGGCTGTGGAGGCCAAGTCAGTGGATATTTTAAAAGCTTGATTAGTACATGTGCCAGGGGTTATAGGGAGAAGGCAGGAAAATGGGGTTAAGAGGGAGAGATAGATCAGCCATGATTGAATGGCGGAGTAGACTTAATGGGCTGAATGGTCTAATTCTTATGAAGTTATGAACTTTAACCTTTCCCCCTCTCACCGTAAAATTAAATGTCTAAATGACATTTAAGGCTCAGCCTTTGTCCTGAGGGAGTCTACTGGATAAAGTAACGAGACTTGGAACGAGTGTTGTTACACAACGCTGGTGCTTTGAGCTTAGTTTGTCTCATCTGCGGAAAGCCCCGCTTTGTTCCCACGTTCCCTTTAGGTTTCTCCCCGGATTCTCGTCGTCAGCCTCCATAAACTGGACTTCACTCAAAACTCTGCTGCCCATAGAGTGATACAGTGTGGAAACAGGCACTTTGGCCCAACCTGCACACACCGGCCAACATGTCCCAGCTACACTAGTCCCGTACACTTGCTGCAACTTGCCCCAATCATCCCCCTTCAACATTGCCCCTCTTACCTTTAAACTATGGCCGCTGGTTTTAGATAATAGACAATAGGTGCAGGAGTAGGCCATTCCGCCCTTCGAGTTGTAAATGTTCCCATCCTGGAGAAAAAGCTTCTGACTGACTACCCTATCCGATACCTCTCATGATTATAGGTACTTCTCTCAGTTCTCCTAGCAACGTGCAGTTCTCTAGTGTCAGAAGGAACTGCAGATGCTGGTTGATACCTGAGGATAGACACAAAATGCTGGAGTAACTCAACGGGTCAGGCACCATCTCTGGGGAAAAAGAATAGGCAACGTTCTGGGTGCGGAACCCTTCTTCAGACACTCCGACCCGAAAGGTCACCTATTATTTTTCTCCAGAGATGCTGCCTGACCCACTGAGTAACGGGGCTGTCCCACTGTACGAGCTAATTCAAGAGTTCTCCTGAGTTTCCGCTGATTCGAACTCGGAAAATTATGGTAATGGCCGCTCATGCGTACTCGGGGCTCTCGTGGACATTTTTCAACATGTTGAAAATTTTTCACGAGTCTTCACGAGCTTACCGTGTTTCCCGCGTACCTGCCGTTAGCGTTACGAGCCGCTAAGAGACGTCCCGAGCTCCGACGTACCCGCGACGTACATTCTACGTGCTTTTACCCCGAGATTGATTTTTTTTTTAAACTCGGGAGAGCTCTTGGGTAAACTCGTACAGTGGGGCAGGCCCAATACTCCAGCATTTTGTGTCCATGCCCAGTTTTCTCGATCAGGCAATTAAAAGGGGCTTTGCCACTAGTGACGTAGAGTCTTACAGTGTGGAAACAGGCCCTTCGCCCAACTTGCCCACACCACCAACATGTCCCATCTACACTAGTCCCACCTGCATGTGTTTGGCTTATATCCCTCCAAACCTGTCCAATGGACAATGGACAAAGGAGAGCCAGTGGATGTAGTGTACCTGGACTTTCAGAAAGCATTTGATAAGGTCCCACATAGGATATTAGTGGGCAAAATTAGGGCACATGGTATTGGGGGTAGAGTGCTGACATGGATAGAAAATTGGTTGGCAGGCAGGAAACAAAGAGTAGGGATTAATGGGTCCCTTTCAGAATGGCAGGCAGTGACTAGTGGGGTACCGCAAGGCTTGGTGCTGGGACCGCAGCTATTTACAATATACATCAATGATTTAGATGAAGGGATTACAAGTAATATTAGCAAATTTGCAGATGACACAAAGCTGGGTGGCAGTGTGAACTGTGAGGAGGATGCTATGAGAATGCAGGGAGACTTGGACAGGTTGGGTGAGTGGGCAGATGCATGGTAGATGCATTTTAATGTGGATAAATGTGAGGTTATCCACTTTGATAGCAAAAACAGGAAGGCAGATTATTATCTAAATGGTGTCGTTGGGAAAAGGGGAAGTACAACGGGATCTGGGGGTCCTTGTTCATCAGTCAATGAAAGGGGTGGGAGATTCCAACCTTCACGTGGTCCGCCCTGTTTCGACGAATGCAATCAACCCGGCTTGCACAATCAAATAGAACAAGTTGTCCAACAACTTTAGGCTGTGTACGCCATACGCAAGAAGAAGAAGTCAATGAAAGTAAGCATGCAGGTCAGGCAGGCAGTGCAGAAAGCGAATGGCATGTTGGCCTTCATAACAAGAGGATTTGAGTATAGGAGCAAAGAGGTCCTTCTGCAGTTGTACAGAGCCCTTTGTACAGAGCCCTAGTGAGACCACACCTGGAGTATTGTGTACAGTTTTGGTCCCCTAATTTGAGGGAGGACATTCTTGCTATTGAGGGAGTGCAGCGTAGGTTTACAAGGTTAATTCCTGGAATTCCAGGACTGTCATATTCTGAGAGAATGTAGCGGCTGGGCTTGTATACTCTGGAATTTAGAAAGATGAGAGGGGATCTTATTGAAACATACCATTATTAAAGGTTTGGACACGCTAGAAGCATGTTCCCGATGTTGGGGGAGTCCAGAACCAGGGGCCATAGTTTAAGAATAAGGGGTAACCCAATTAGAACTGAGATGAGGAAACATTTTTTCACACAGAGAGTTGTGAGTCTGTGGAATTCTCTGCCACCGAGGGTGGTGGAGGCCGGTTCTCTGGAAACTTTCAAGAGAGAGCTAGATAGGGCTCTTGAAGATAGCAGAATCAGGGGATATGGGGAGAAGGCAGGAACAGGATACTGATCAACCATGCTCTCATTGAATATAGTCCATTGTCTATTGTCTATCCACGTCCCTGTCCAAATGTTTCTTAAACGTTGCGATATAGTTTTGACTGTCGGGAGATTTTTCTAGGCAGGCTTCATTTGAAACATAGAAACATAGACAACAGGTGCAGGAGTAGACCGTTCGGCCCTTCAAGCCAGCACTGCCATTCAATATGATCATAGCTGATCATCAAAAATCAGTATCCCGTTCCTACTTTCTCCCCATATCCCTTGATTCCGTTAGCCCGAAGAGCTAAATCTAACTCTCTCTTGCAAGCATCCACTGAATTGGCCTCCACTGCCGTCTGTTGCAGAGAATTCCACAGATTCACAACTCTCTGGGTGAAATAAGCTTTTCCTCATCTCAGTCCTAAATGGCCTACCCCTTAATTTTTAATCTTCATTCTCAGGGAAGAGCCCAACTCTCGGAGGAACCTGAAGGTGTTAAGTGCACTGATGTTGCAGCATGAATCTCAAACTGTTCTATTAGCTCTTGCAATAAAATCTCTTTACAAGCAGGTAACGGGTGCACTGAGTATTAGGATGACAGGAATATTGCACCGGTTCCAACCACTGAACATGACATTGCTCTCAAAGCTAGTTAACTAGTTTGCCAGAGATTGTAGGAGGGATTAATGTACCTTTAACAATCAGAGGGTAATTGCTAACTGATTCCACAGAGCTGATGTGATATTCGTGCTGTTTTTTCGTGGCCTCCTAAAGATGGAATGCGGATGCTAAAATTAGCTGGAGAAAATTGGTGCAAACAGAGCAAAGAACACCATGGTGCCTCTGCCACCATTAATTCTCTTCACATTTCTTATGACATTGTTAATTCTTGTGACACTGCACTGGCCCTGTACTGAACGTGCGATTGTTTGAAATAAAAGCACCACTGGCAAGCTTTGGCTCCTGAATCTCCTGAGCGTTGGGAGGCAGCGCCAGAGACCCGGGTTCGATCCTGACCACGGGAGCTGACTGTACGGAGTTTGTACTTTCTCCCCGTGACCTGCGTGGGTTTTCGCCGGGTGCTCCGATTTCCTCCCGCACTCCAAAGACGTGCGGGCTTGTGGGTTAATTGGCTTCGGTAAAATTGAAATTTGTCCCCAGTGTGTGTAGGTCAGCGTTAGTGTGCGGGGGTCGCTGGTCAGCGTGGACTCGATGGGCCGAAGGGCTTGTTTCTGCGCTGTATCTTTAAACTAACTCTGGTGATCATTCCTCACACCTCTGTCCGCTGATGTGTTTTGTTCATCAGAGGTGGGGCAATAGGGAACTGGAGTGGAATTGCTCACGTCTGTTTGCCACAGAATGCTTCAGACATTAGACTTTGGAGATACAACGCAAAAACGCAGCGCAGGCCCTTTCACCCACGGAGTCTGCTCCGAACAATGATCACCCCTGCACATTAACCCTATCCTACACACCAAGGACAATTTACAATTTTATCAAAGCCAATTAACCTATAAGACCTGTACGTCTTTGGAGTGTGGGAGGAAACCGGAGCACCTGGAGAAAACCCACGTTGGCCACGAGTCGAACGTACAAACTCCATACAGTGAACACCAGTAGCCAGGATCGAACCCGGGTCTCTGGCGCTCGGGTACGGCAGCAACACCCCTTATCATTCCACCAAATTTTTTTTTTTTTTTTTTTTATTTTATTTTTATTAGAAGTACGGTAAATTACAATACTACACAACACATATATCTTAATACATTTTTTGTACCGCTTCATTTTTTTTTGAGCTTTAAGAAAAAGATAGAAGTAAGGAAAGTGCGCAAGAGTCGTGAAGTGCAAGAGTGTTGGGAAAATTCCACCAAATTTCATGGACACTTTATCTGCAAGGATGGAAACCTTGCAATGACATGAACCAAAAAAAAATAAAATACCCGACAATGAAGATTCAGTATTTCAGGTCAATGGTTACATTCGGAGCAATTAGTGTACGGCAACTTTTATAATCTTAATATGTTTGGTAACGCATACAGCCAATGGAATGTTTCTTGGAGACCAGTCACACATGTATTGCAGGAAATGCAGCCAATGTATTCACACCCAAGCTCTCTCTGTGGGATAATGTCCACATAATCTGTTTCCCCCACTTTGCTAAGTGGATAATTATTAAGTCAATGCGTGATCTTAACAAATGGATCTGCCACAGGCCAGTGTCAAAGCAGACTGGTGTCAAACAAGGCGCTATCACTGCAATAACAATCATTTTCTGTCTTTCTCTCTGAGAAGTGGCATCCGACAGGCATTCTGCTGGAGTGAAGCGAATCAGCAGGATGAATGGGAGACAGGCACAAAAAGCTGGAGTAACTCAACGGGACAGGCAGCGTCTCTGGCGATAAGGAATGGGTGACGTTTCGGGTCGAGACCCTTCCTCAGAATGGGAGAATACTTGACCTAAGTCACCTTGACTGGTGCCCCCAAATTTATCCATGTACAGCAGATGCATGAATTAGGAGGTTGAGCTCATCGACAGAGTCATAGTGATAAAGTGTCAAAACAGGCCCTTCGGTCCAACTTGCCCACACAGGCCAACTGGTCCCAGCAATACTAGCCCCACCTGCCTGCTCTTGGTCCATATCCCTCCAAAAACTTGTCCTATCCATGTATCTGTCTAACTATTTCTTAAACATTGGGATAGTCCCTGCCTCAACTACCTCCTCTGGCAGCTTTTTCCTTACAACCACTCTGTGTGTGAAAAAGTAACCCCTCAGATTCCTATTAAATCTATTCACCTTCACCTTGAACGTGGCCCTCGATTCCCCTACTCTGGGCAAGAGATTCTGTGCATCTACCCAATGTATTCTCAGGATTTTATACACCTGAATAAGATCACCCTTCATCCTCCTGTGCTCCAAGGAATAGAGACCCAGCCTACTCAACCTCTCCTGGAAGCTCAGACCCTCTAGTCCTGGCAACATACTCATAAAATTCAGTGACATGTTCACTGAAACTTACGAGATAAAGGCTCTTGCACTAAACAACCAAACCAAAAGGGTCCTCACCAAACTATCCCTACTACAAAAATATAGATCACTGGATTGTGAGCAGATTTGGGCTCCATATCTGAGGATGGACGTGCGGGTGTTAGAGAGGGTCCAGAGGAGGTTTACGAGAATGACCTGAGGAATTATTGGGTTAACGTATACGGAGTTTGCACGGCAGTCGAGGTCACGACCCATGACCCATACTGTGCCACGCAACGCCTTCTGGAGTACAAGAGGTGAATATCAGGTAAGCACGTGCTATGGCTGCAAGTACAGCGGGCCCATCTTCTGTCCCAGCGTCCGGACTTCACGCTGACTGGTTCCGCATACGCGGACCCCGGGTCCGTCTCTCCCCGCGGCCAGGGGGGGGGGGGGGGGGGGGGGGGTGGGGTCAGGGTGCCGGTTTAGCGCGGTCAGTGACTGGGTGGGTGGAGAGACCAGGCTATCCCCAACTCTGTTGCAGCTGATGGGAGGTCGGGGGGCAGATGGTCAAGGGGGGGTGGGGTGGACGGTGGGAGTGGGTGGGGGGGGGGGGTGGTCAGGTGGGGGGGTCAGGGTGCCGGTGCAGCACGGTCAGTGACCTGGGTGGGTGGAGAGACCAGACTGTCCCCGACTCTGCTGCAGCTGATGGGGACGTTGCCGGGTTTTTGTCCCCGTGTGTCCGCTGCCCGGAGCCACGGCCCCACTCCACCCGGCCCCGTGTGTGGGCGCTGTCGACCCATAGCCCATCACAGTGCGACTGCACAGGGGGAGACGGGGCTGAAGGCGGCCGTGGCTGGGCAGCACTGCCCCCAGGGGGGGAGTGGGGGCTGTCCCGAGGGATGCGCTCCTTCGGCTGCTTACACCTTGGTGCTCGGGTTCAGAGCAAAGATACTAGAGCACTTGGTTCAGAGCGATCAGTCACCCTCCACAATTATTTACAGCGCAAACATTGACAATTTCGGTGGTTTTTAACAGGTAAGAAAGTACGCGTTTTGTGTGTTAACAGTGTATGCCGGAGGCTGCCATGTCCTCCAGAAAGATTGAGCTGCTCCATGCGTCATGCCCTTTGACCCAATCACCTTACGTGCAACCCCCTTATGATGAGCATTTGAAGGCTGTGCAGTACAGCAAAGGCAGAATTTCTGCTGCCTTCAGCTCCCCTTGAAACTGGCGGCTACAGGCAGCGCTGACGGCACGTGAGTTGCACAGACCTTCAAGGGTTACAAGCGCTGCGGATGAAAGGCACGGAGATCGGTCTCTTAGATAGGCATAATTCTCCCATGCCTTTTCTATTTATATTTAATAATTGCCATTTCATAATTTTAGTCAGGGCAGGCAGTGCCTACCTTGCCCACCCTGATGGCACGTGCCTGCCCTGTACTCACTGGAGTTTAGAAGGAAGAGGAGGTGGGCCAAGGAGACTGTTTCCGTGCTGTATCTCTAAACTATAAAAATTAATCACTCCCTGGCCAACAATGATCCTACCAGGCAAAGCCCTGCCCATTCATGGCTGGCCCTGATTGATGCTTGTCTTTTCTTGCCTCCAGCTCTTCAGTCTCCCCCCTCACCCAGCCCCAACTTCACCCATCCATCTCCAGAGATGCTGCCTGACCCCCTGACCCCCAGCTTCATCCCCTATACACCACCACCTGCAGTTCTTTGTTTCTACTAACTCCATTGTATTGGTTTAGTTTAGTTTAGAGATACAGCGCGGAAACAGGTCCTCGGCCCACCGAGTCCGCACCGACCAGCGATCCCCGCACCTTAGCACTGTCCTACACTCGCTAGTGACAATTTACAATTTACAATTTACAATTTACAATTATACCAAGCCAATTAACCTACAAACCTGTACGTCCTTGGAGAGTGGGAGGAAACGGGAGATCTCGGAGAAAACTCGCACAGTCACGGGGAGAACGTACAAACTCCGTACAGACAGCACCCATAGGCGGGATCGAACCCGTGTCTCTGGCGCTGCAAGCGCTGTAAGGCAGCAACTCTACCGCTGCGCCACCATGCCGCACGTCCCTCGAACTCTCTCCCGATTCCACTGTTCACCAGCACACTCCCTCTCTATTACTTTCCATAACCTGAGCAGCGATTCAGGTTGGTGAGTTTTGCCAGGGTCTCTACAATAGGGCTTTCAATAATACTCCCAAACTAATTTTCAGCTAGTGCCAATGAGCACACTTACACTTTCAAGAGAGAGCTAGATAGGGCTCTTAAAGATAACGGAGTCAGGGGATATGGGGGGAAGGCAGGAACAGGGTACCGATTGTGGATGATCAGCCATGATCGCATTGAATAGCGGTGCTGGCTCGAAGGGCCGAATGGCCTACTCATGCACCTATTGTCTATTATCTATAGCTGATTGTAAAGAAGGAATTTGAGCTTAGATTCCCCTCTCTGATCCTAGGGGTGGTGAAATCAATGATCCAGTCACCTCTGTGAACATCCATTCACCCAACACAGACCTGAATCTTCATCGTTCAATCCGCTGTGGACAACTAACGGAGCCACCATATGGGCAGTGATGTCAAATATTGACATTGATAAATAATCTGGGTTTGGAGCAAAGAACGTGGTTCAATTGAACTCAGAGCAGAGACAGGCGGTGCAGCGGTAGAGTTGCTGCCTCACAGCACCAGAGAACCGGGTTAAATCCTGACCATGGGTGCTGTCCCGAAGAGGTTTGTACGTCCTGCCTGTGACCATGTGGGTTTTCTCCGGGTGCTCCGGTTTCTTCCCACACTCCAAAGACGCACAGGTTTGTAGGTTACTTCGTCATTTTAATTTCATATTTCATGTTTCATGTATTTTGTGTTTTTTGACTGTTGGCAGATCAATTTCACCCTTGCGATAAATAAAGTTCCATCGTATCGTATCGTTAATCCGCTTCGGTAAAATTGTAAATTGTCCCTGGTGTGTGTGGGATGGTGTTAAGTGCCTGTCCCACTTGGGCGACCTAATCCGTGAGTTCTGGCGAGTTTTCCCTCGACTCGTACTCGCAGCATGGTCGCCACGAGATCGTAGGAGGTCTTCGTAACTCTCCTTCATGCTCGAGAGTGGTCTCCGCGTACTTGAGGCCTCAGCTAGGTCGCGGCGTATTTTTCAATATGTTAATAAATGCTCGCGAATAAAACAAGGTCGCCGTGGAAAAAAATCGATACTTTTTTTACTCGTAGGTTTAGTCGTATTAGGTCGGCATGTTAGTCGGCATTAGGTCGGCATGTTAGTCAGAAATGGCATTTCGTTTGGACCTCAAGGGGTCCAAATGACAATTAAATTGAATCTTGATCTTCTCTAGTCGTAGGGAATCGAGAGTAGTTGAAGGCAGTCGAAGGTAGACTTCATCATAGTCGAAGGGAGGTCGAAGTAGTTCGAAGGAGGTCGTCTTCACTCACCACTATTCGGTGTCCAATTTTCCCGAAGTTAGTCGTGGCTAGAAGAAACTAATCTTCAACATAGTCAAAGGAGGTCGAAGGAGGTCTTCAACATGTCATTTTTTAAAAAACTCTTCTAAACAACCAATTAGGTCGCCCAAGTGGGACAGCCCCTTTAGTGTCCGGGGTGATTGATGGTCGGCATGGACTCGGAGGGCCGAAGGGTCTGTTTCCACCCCATACCCCTAGAGTCCAACGTAAAGTCTAAAGAGGGGATAAAATTAATTTCCGATGGGCGGAATGAGCTAACGGGGATAGCTCGAGAGGAGCTTGGAGGGGAAGCAGCTGTGGAATAGCGACTCCCATGGGGTAGGTAAGAGCAAGCTGCCAGAACCGGCCAAGCCAGCAAAGCGTGCTGTCAAACAGTCAGCGGTGAAGGAGTTAATTAACGGCGCAGTAATTCCTGCTCTTTTACCAGATAACCTTAATCGCACACATTTGTGGCTTTGCAGGCGAAACTTTGCTACCCTGGGAGCCCGTGATTTCTACGGCTGCACATTATCGGCAATAACATTTCTGGTGTAATCATGCATATTATTTCCACACCCCCCACCCCCCCTCCCTCACTCTCTGACCAGCATGAAGTTGTTGCCACTAATGTATTCTGAGCCAGACCAACTGCCGCTGTGCAAAAGGACTTGCTTGAGCGACCGTAATAATTGGAAAATTATTTTGATAGCCTGAAACAATCTAATATATTACAGAATTTTATTAAAATAATATCAAATCAAATTAACTGCTATTCCATAATGAATTAAGTAACAAGGTAGGCAGATATTAATCTGCACTTGCTCCCAGGCAAGGGAGAACAAGTTCATTTATTAAGTTAGCTCTGGCAGCTTGTGAGGGCTCTGGATATGAGATGTGCATGGATGTATATTCTGTGTGTGTGTGTGTGTGTGTGTGCCTGTGTGTGTGTGTGTGTGTGTGTGCGTGTGTGTGTATACATATACACACACAGTGGTAAAAAGGTGTCTCTAATGAGGATTGGCCCTTTAGATCTGAAGTGAGAAAACAAAAGAAAGATGGATAAATATCTTTTAAGAGTGAATTTTAAGGGATTTTGTAGGATAGCCCAAAGACTTGCTGCTAACAGCGAGTATTCGGCGAAGGAAAGCCACTGTGACTAGTTGGATAATAAGCCGTAATCGACTGCAGCTCGAGTCGACTACAATTATTATGACTAATTAATCCCCGGCAAAAAAAAAAAAATCTATTTTCTTTTAAATTTAATGTCACTAGACACAGGCGGACCATTCCGTGACCTGAGAGTCCCAATTCTCAGGATTTTTTTTGTTTTACTTTCTTCTAAATCTACAGCAACTTACGAGATTGTTTCAGTTCCTTTGTAGGGACTGCAGGTACAATGCTGGCCTCCTGGGAGAATTGTTAAAAGACTGCAATTTGCGGCTCAGTTTAAAACATGCCCCGAGATACACGCAGCATATCCGTGCGTGTCACGGATCTTTGTTTAAAATGTAAGTCGTCACCTGTAATTTGTCCAGAAGGACTCGAGCTGCCCGATTGCATTATTATTGATCACCTTTTCATTCCTTAATGTCCTTCCCCTCCTTTACCAATCCACCGGGCTGTGGATAGCACAGTGGGTAACTTTACTGGACTGACATCCTGAGACCCAGACTATTGATCTGAAGGATTGAACTCAAATCCCATCACGGTACCTTGGGAGTTAAAATTCACGTAATTAGATGAATTCTGAATTCCTATCAGTAATCACGGCCTGTATTGACTTGTTGGGCATCTGTAAAAATAAATCCCATCTTGTTCTCTGTTGGTCCTTTATGGGAGGGGACCCTACCTGTCCTAACTACCAAGGATGAGTTTTACCCCGGGCACTCCCTCTTCCCACCTCTCCCATCAGGTAAGAGGTGTAGAAGTGTGAAAACGGCACACCTCCAGATTCAGGGACAGTTGTTATCAGGCAGCTAAACCATGATATGGGATTGAGAGGGCAAGTTAGATCAGCCATGATTGAATGGTGGAGTAGGCCTGGTAGGCCGAATGGTCTAATTCTGCTCCTAGAACATATGAACTATCACCACATAGAGAACTGTCCCGGCCTCCAATTTACCTCATTGGAGACTCTTAGACTATCTTTAAGCTCGCAACGAAAGAGATTTTCACTGTACCTCGGATCACGTGACAATAATAACCTAAATTAAACTGGCATAGTTTTAGTGTCAGACAGGCAGAATCTGAAGAAGGGTTCCGACCCGAAATGTCACCCTATTGTTTCTCTCCAGAGAAACTGCCTGAGCCGCTGGGTTACTCCAGCAATTCATGTCTATCTTCGATATAAACCAGCACCTGCAGTTCCTACCTACACATCCAGTACTGGTGACTTCAGGCCCACACTAATTCTCTTAACTGCACATTTTGGTGACCCTCGGACTACCTTTGATCGGACTTTGCTAGCTTTACCTTGCACTAAACGTTATTCCCTATCATGTATCTGTACACTGTAAATGGCTCGATTGTAATCATGTACTGTCTTTCCACCGACCGATTGGCACGCAACGATAGCAAGAGACAGGTCAGCCATGATTGAATGGCGGTAGACTTGATAGGCCGAATGGCCTAATTCTACGCCTATCACTTATGAAAAGTTTTTCACTGTACCTCGGGACATGTGACATCAACTAAACTAAACTGTGCTCTGGTGGACTAGCATGCCGCTCAGTTCAGCAGTAATTAAGGACAGCAGCATATGCTGGCACCAACTTCCTGCGAGGGAATAAATAAATGAAAAGAATCTCCGAGAAGGTGTTGTGTCTTAGGGGCAATGCTCCAGATCTTGACAGAAGCGCAGCTTGAGGGGAGGGATGTGGACAATAAGCTCGCTGCGATGGATGTGATTAAAAAAACTCCAGGTTTCTCCTGAACACCACAGTGTTGAAAGTCACACACTGTCTGTCCACGGAAAGGTTAGAATTAATTTGCCTTTTGCTTAGCTACTGTTCGATATCTGTCAGGATTGTGTGGAATGGAGTGTTGCGAGGGGAGGGGGGGGATGGAGGTGGGGGGTGGTGGTTTGCTCTGAGCTCAGTCCAAGCACTCGTGTTTTGTCGCGGGGTCTGGGGTGTCAGGTCAGTGTGTCCATGGCGTGTCCTGGTTTCCTGGTTTCCTGGGGTTGTTGCAAGAACGGCGGCGGAGAATCGGCGCGGGATGCCGACCGAGTAGCAGGATTTTCAACCGTCCAGGGTCCAATTAATCGCACACATGTGGCTCCTCAATTGGCTTCCCATAATGAGGACGTTTCGAAAAAAAAAATTGGTGTCGTGCCATGAATATGCAGTAGGCCTGTGATGCCATGTGTAAAATTACACCTTCAGTTCCCTTTATGCCTCAAGCAGTGTGAGTGTAGGAGTGGTAGGTTGATGCACCACGGAAGGGGCATCCTTGGCCCGTTAATTGTCAGGCGGCTCCTCGGTAGAGCTCTCCACCCCTCCGCCCTCTCCCCACAGTTTTTTTTAATCAAATACTTCCCTTCGTTCAATCATGCCATTGTTCCTTAATGCATTTCGCCCACCTTTCCCAGAAGCGCGCATACATGACTGGAAAAACACTGATGAAAGATCATTGATCTGAACCATCAACTCGGTTTTGTTGAGGACTATATTTCCTGCGCTCTGCATCACTCCCTGTGCTTTACCTACAGCGCAGGTCCACCACCTGACTACGGGTGCTGTCTGTACGGAGTTTGCACGTTCTCCCCGTGCTCTGCGCAGGGTTTTCTCCGGGATCTCCGGTTTCCTCCCACACTCCAGAGACATGTAGGTTGGTTGTAAATTGTCCCATAGTGTGTATAGGGTAGTGCTAGTATGCAGGGATCGCTGGTTGGCACGGTCTCGGTGGGCCGAAGGGCCTGTTTCTGCGCTGTAATTCTAAGCTTTAAACATAAACTGAACTGATGGATCGGCAACCTCCTTTCTAATCAAGAATTTGTCCATCTCTCGTCTTAAAAATATCCACTGACTTGGTAATGAGTTCCACAGATTAACTACTCTCCCACTATAAAAAAGTTCCTCCTCACCTCCTTTCATTTAAACTAAGATATGGATGTCACTGTAGTGCCTAACGTTGCAGGGGCCAGAGCCTAACCTGATCTCCTCCTATCTTTATATGTGTTTGTATAAGCTGACATGACAACCAATGATTTATTACAGGAGTTTCTCTTTCTACCAAGTTAATCCTGCGTTGTCCTATTAAGGTTTAGAGCCTGGATGCAGAATCTTTTTTGCGCTGTTTGTGCACTTCATAGAGGCAAGCCAAAGTTTACTGCAGCTCTGCTCAATCCCAGCAGATAAGCAGTTGGCTCATGCTGAAGTCATGCATCCAGTAACACAGAAATGGTCGGGACAGGCAGCACCTCTGGAGAGAAGGAATGGGTGACGTTTCGGGTCGAGACCCTTCTTCTGATTTCAGCATCTGCTGTTCTTTCCTACACACAGAAATGTTCCTCTGGTTTGACGTCCAGCGTTTTGTAGTTTCGTTTTAGTTTTAGTTTAGGTTTTTAGGGATACAGTATGGAAACAGGCCCTTCGGTCCATCGAGACCGCACCGACCAACGGTCACCCCATACACCAGTGTGATCCTGTGGACGAGGGCCAATTTACAGAAGGCAATTAACCCTCCAAAAACCTGCACGTCTTTGGAGTGTGGGAGGAAACCGGAGCACCGGGGAAAACCCACAAGGTCACAGGGAGAACGTATAACACTCCGCACACACAGCGCCCATAGTCAGGATCGAACCTGTGTCTCTGGCACTGAAAGGCAGCAGCTCTGTGCTTCTTGGAGGATCCCAGGAGGAGATCAACTGTGGAAATGTAGCATTCTCTTCAAAGTGATGTTGGCGTCTCCTTTTGTGAAGGTATGTATGTAATTTTCTGTCAGCAGCTTTGCGGAATCAGGCACAAGAAGCTGGCCGCAATGCTAGGAGGCCATTCGTATCACCTATAATTACAACAAGGTCTGGGCTCACTTCAAAAATAAATCAAAGCCTGTGGTTTGGAAATGTGGTGTTTGGTGCCATGTGTCTGGTGCCCTCGACAAAGACCGAGCCAGGACTCGCCTGGCAAATTTCTGCTTGATTTCACGATCTCTAACCAGGGATGGAAAAAGGTTGGGGTTCCCAAGATTTCTTAACTCATTCACTGCCCGAGAATGGCTGTAGACGGGCAGGGGTGATGGCACAATGGTGTCTCAACTTGTCACACGGGCAAACTGTATCAAGTTGGTCGGAAGGAACTGCAGACGCTGGTTTAATCCCATCGAAGATAGACACAAAACGCTGGAGTAACTCAGCGGGCCAGGCAGCATCTGTGGATAGATGGAGTGGGTGACGTTTCGGGTCGAGATCCTTCTTCAGACTGAGTCAGGGGAGAGGGAGTTACAGAGATAAGGAATGATAAGAGATCAAAGATGCAGATCAAGTAAAATGTAGACTAGATCATTGTTAGCTGGCAAAGGTGCCAACAAAGCAAACAGTGTGATCAGAGGGACAGTCAGACTGGTCGGAGACCTGGGAAGGGGAAGAGGGAATGGAGAAAGAGGGGCTAATTGAAGTTCGAGAAGTCAATGTTCATACCGCTGGGTTGTAAGCTGCCCAAGCGAACTATAAGGTGCTGTTCCTCCAATTTGTGCTGGGCCTCACTCTGACAATGGAGGAGGCCCAGGACAGAAAGGTCAGTGTGGGAATGGGAGGGGGAGTTTAACAACTGGGGGATTAAATCAGTTTAGGCGGACTTAGCGGAGGTGTTCAGCGAAACAATCGCCGAGCCTGCGCTTGGTCTCACCGATATATATATATAGGAGCCCACACCTGGAACAGCAGATACAGTAGATCAGGTTGGAGGAAGTGCAAGTGAACCTCTGCCTTACCTGAAAATACTGTTGGGGGCCTTGGATGGAGCCAGGAGAGGAGGTATAGGTTAGTAACTGCATGCTGTTAATCGATTAGTTAACTAGAGTGCACTTGACCCAGCAAAATGTCCTGGATGGAATCCGAGGCAAGCCATAAAGGCTGTAATTAAAAAAAGCACATTTCTTCTAGCAGGGATGGCATAGTGGTGCAGCAGTAGAGTTGCTGCCTTACGGGGGCCAGAGTACCGGGTTCAACCCTGCCTACGGGTGCTGGCTGTGTGGAGTTGGCACGCTCACCCTGTGACAGTGTGTGTTTCCTCTGGGGGCTCCCGTTTCTTTTCACACTCCAAAAAAAATGCAGGTTTGCAGGTCAATTGGCGTCTGTGAATTGTTGATAACAGGCCCTTCAGCCCAATATATCCATGCTAACCCAGATTCCCCATCTCAGGTAGTTGTATGTACTTGTGTTTGGACCATATCCTGCTAAAACGTTTTGATCCATGTACCTGCCCCAATGCCTCAACTACTTCCACGGGTCGTCTAGGACCCACTAAAGGATTTCTATTAAATCTTTCATCTATATCCTCTGGTTCTTGATTTCCATACCCGTCGAAAAAGACTCATTCACTCTGTCTATCCCCCTCATGATTTTATACACCTCTATAAGATCTATAAAATCATCCCTCAGGTTCCTGCGTTCCAAGGAATAGAGTCCCGAACTGCCCAACCTCTTCCCTGCAGCTCAGGCCCACAAGTTCTGGCAATATCCTCAGAAGACTTTGCTGCACTCTTTCCATTGGCATCTTTCCTCTGACGGGGAGGTGAAAACTGAACATAAAGCTGCAAGGGTGTCTTCATCAACAACTTGTACAACAGTAGCATAACAGGGACCCAGTCTGAAGAAGGGTCTCAACCATGAAACGTCACCCATTCCTTATCTCCAGAGATACTGCATGTCCCACTGAGTTACTCCAGCTTTTTGTGTCTATCTTCAGTTTTAACCAGCATCTGCAGTTCCTTCCTGCACATAACTTCCCAACCTCTGTACTAAATTCCATGGCTGATGAAGCCCAATGTATCCAACTGATGAAGGCCAATGTACCGAAAGCATTCTTGACCACCCTATCTATCTGTAACACACCTTCAGGAAACTATGTACTTGTAATTCTCATTCCCTCTACTCTACTACATCCCTTGGTCCTGCCTTTATACATTAGACTTTGGACATACAGAGTAGAATCGGGCCCTTCGGCCTACCAAGTCCATGATGACCAGCAATCACCTCCGTACACTACAGTTATACAGGGTCTTGATGAGATCACACCTGGAGTATTGCGTACAGTTTTGGTCTCCTAATCTGAGGAAAGACATTCTTGCCATAGAGGGAGTACAGAGAAGGCTCACCAGACTGATTCCTGGGATGTCAGGACTTTCATATGAAGAAAGACTGGATAGACTCGGTTTGTACTCGCTAGAATTTAGAAGATTGAGGGGGGATCTTATAGAAACTTACAAAATTCTTAAGGGGTTGGACAGGCTAGATGCAGGAAGATTGTTCCCGATGTTGGGGAAGTCCAGAACAAGGGGTCATAGTTTAAGGATAAGGGGGAAATCTTTTAGGACCGAGATGAGGAAAACATTTTTCACACAGAGAGTGGTGAATCTCTGGAATTCTCTGCCGCAGAAGGTAGTTGAGGCCAGTTCATTGGCTATATTTAAGAGGGAGTTAGATGTGGCCCTTGTGGCTAAAGGGATCAGGGGGTATGGAGAGAAGGCAGGAACAGGATACTGAGTAGGATGATCAGCCATGATCATATTGAATGGCGATGCAGGCTCGAAGGGCCGAATGGCCTACTGCACCTATTTTCTGTTTCTATGTTTACACTAGGACTATCCTGCACACCTGTGACAATTTAACATTTTTACCAAAGTCAATTCACCTAAAACCCTGTACGTCTTTGGAGTGTGGGGGGAAACCAGAGCACCTGGAGGACCCCACGTGGTCAAGGGGGAAATTTCATACAACCTCCACACCGACAGCACCCATAGTCATGATCAAACCCAGGACACCGGCCCCATCAGGCTGTAAAGTTACCGCTGCGCCACTGAGCTGCCCTGAACTGCTTACTGGTGAAGGACTTACCGAAAGAACAGAAGGGCTGAAGTGGTTCAAGAAAATATCTCAGCACCATCTAACAAAGGGCAAAAAGGAAGGGGCAGTAAATACCACCCTCCCCCAAAATAAATGGGTAGATACATTTCCTGCTGAAATTGATTTGTTATTCATTGTTTGCACTCAAATCTGGTTCCTGGAAATCCCCGGCACACCACAGTGTTGGAGCACCTTCAACAGTTTGAGCAGACACCTCACCATCCCCTCATCAGGGGCGATGGATGCCGGCCCTGTCATCAAAGGCCACGTTACGTAGATAGAAAAAAAAAGCAGAGTTGAGGCAGGGATTATCACAGGGGTTATCTTTGGGCGGTTACGGTGGCGCAGAGGTAGAGTTGCTGCCTTACAGCGAATGCAGCGCCGTAGACCCGGGTTCGATCCCGACTACTGGTGCCTGTCTGTACGGAGTTTGTACCTTCTCCCCGTGACCTGCATGAGTTTTCTCCGAGATCTTCGGTTTCCTCCCACACTCCAAAGACGTACAGGTATGTAGATTAATTGCCTTGGTAAATGTAAAAAATGTCCCTAGCGTAGGATGGTGTTAACGTGTGGGGATCGCCGGTCGGCGCGGATCTCGTGGGCCGAAGGGCCTATTTCCTCGCTTGTATCTCTAAACTAAACGTGTAAGAAACAATTTGACAGGTTCATGGATAGGACTGATTTAGAGGGGCAAAGGCCAAGCACAGGCAGGTGGGACTAGTGTAGGTGGGACATGTTGGTCGATGTGGGCAAGTTGGGCCGAAGGGCTTGTTTCCACACTGTATCACTCTATAACTCTGTGACTCTATAACTAAACAAAAAAAATCTCCATGGCAAATTAACAGGACAAAAAGTTGGCCATTGGGTCTGGTGGGCAGAGCAGGAAGCTTAAGGGCCTGTCCCACTTGGCCGTCATTTATGCAATAGGCCGGTAGTGACTGACGTGCGATGGCAGCGCGTGTCATCATGTGTCCGCACAGCTGTCTGGAGCGCGTGACATCATTTGAAGATAGACCTAAAATGCTGGAGTAAGTCAGCGGGACCGGCAGCATCTCTGGAGAGAAGGAATGGATGATGTTTCGGGAAGTGACTCTTCTTCATTCTGAAGAAGCGTCTTGACTCGAAACGCCATCCATTGCTTCTCTCCAGAGATGCTGCCGCTCCCGCTGAGTTACTCCAGCATTTTGTGTCTATCGTCTTGGCCCCGCTCTGGAAGTAGGAGTGGAGGCGGATCCGGTTCCGCAACGGCCGTGAGCCCCAGGCCGAGTTTGCCGATCGTTTGCCCGCTTCTGCTGCTGTTGGAGGTGAGACGTTGCGCCACGCCAGGGTCTTGGGCCTGTCCCACTTTGGCCGTCAGTTACACGACAGGCCAGTGGCGCGCGAAGATTTAGTGCAGGACGAAGTCCACGCTCCTCCACACCACTCCATGCGCCCGTCCCACGCTACCCCCACGCTACCCACATGCTACCCACACGCTAGCAGGTCACGTAAATGGCGCGCGAATGATGGCCAAGTGGGACAGGCCCTTTACCGTAGCCCGAGGAACTGCAGAAGAAGTCCACTTTCCCAAATCTCGTGAATGAAAGCCATTATCAAAAGTTGGTTGTCAACATGAGTGATCATCGCAACCAAAGCGTGGCTGGCTTGGAGCGCAGGGACAAACATCAAGCAAAAAAAAAACACAAATCCTGGAACTGATCTGTTTATGAGGCATTTGTGGATGTCAGGATACGGGCCAACTCGTTACAGATGCGCAAAGCCTTTTAAAGAGAAAGTGGCTGCTATTTGCTTGAGATTATGCGTGGAAACTCGTTTATCAGCAGCAGCCAGTGCTCTGGAATCCTGCACTGTAAACGGGGCAGATTCTGTAGGCTTGGCAGCCTTGGCCACCTCAGAGTCTGGGTTATGTCAAAGCACATCATATTTTTCTACAATAAGGCTCAGGGGGCAGGGACAGGGGGCTGAGTATATCTTGGTGACCTAACCGTTCAAAGGACGCTTTTAAAAATGAAAACCCCAAGCGCCAATGTTCCTTCCAGCTGCTTCATTGTTGATAACATTGTGTAGGAATGTGTCTGATCTGCACTCATCCTGGGTGAGGGAATGGACAATAACCTTTGTTTTGGACCTAACGGGGTCACGCTTGAAGATATGGGATCACGTGTGAATTTCATTGGCACAGACGGCTGTGGAGGCCAAGTCAATGGGTATTTATATGGCAGAGATAGATAGGTTTTTGTTTAGTATGGGTGTCGGGATAAGGGAAGAAGGCAGTAGAATGGGGTTGAGGTGGATAGACAAATCAGCCACGATTGAATGGCAGAGTAGATTTGATGGGCCGAATGGCATTATTTTGCTCCTAGAACCTTTAAACTTATGAATTTATGAAGTACGGCTATTGTCCTGAATCGATTTTAGTTTAGTTCAATTTAGTTTAGACATACAGCGTGGAAACAGGCCGTTCGGCCCACCGAGTCCGGGCCGACTAGCGATCCCCGCACACTGACACAATCCTACACACACTAGGGACAATTTACATTTGCACCGAGCCAATTGGCCTACAAACCTCTTCGCCATCTTTGCAGTGTGGGAGGGAATCGGAGATCCCGGTGAAAAGCCACGCAGGTCGCGGGGATGGCGTACAGACTCCGTACAGACAGCACCCGTAGTCAGGATCGCACCCGGGTCTGCGGCGTGGTAAGGCAGCAACTCTACCGCTGCGCCATCTTGCCGCTCAGTGCTGAGGTTAAATTGACCCAACTCTCACAAAGTATTCGCAGGGCAGATTCCAACCTTCCCATGGCCAGTCTCCAGGATTTTTTCTTCCTATATAATTGATAATATTCCTGCATTATTAAGGGAGTCTAATCTTGCTAACTCCTTCCCTGCTGTCAGTGTGTGTGTGCGGAGAAGGCAGGATTAGCAAGCTCTGGGGGATAGAGAGGATACAAGAAAGAAGGGGGGAGAGGGGAGGGGGGGGGGGGGGGGGGGGGGGGGGGGGGGGGGAAAGGGAAGAGGGGGGGGGTTTGGGTCACTTGTGATCCATGAGAGCTCGGCTGGTCACGGGCGACAGCTGTGGCAGATTTGAATATGAATCCTATCTGCCAGCACAGCCATGCAAAGACTTGGCAGGACCTGGTGGTAATCTTTCCTGCACAAATGTCTCCGCATTGTGACATTTCCTTGCAGAGATCTTGGTAATTAAAGTATAATCGATGGCATGAAAGCTCCACACTATCACGTCTCACTAATTCCATATAAAACGGGGAAGAAGGCTAAACAAACCGCTGGTGTGCTTCAGCAGGGTCCAAGGTTAACCCTCTTTCATTCCGTCAGGTTAGATGCCACCACCATGAGAATCAAGGCTTCTCGTCTTTTTCCATCTGTCCCACCACCACCCCAACCAACCTCCATCCCATTGGCTCCACCTACACCTCACGGTACCCCACAATCAAGGTTCCAGTCTCACCCCGGCCACTCCCTCTTCTCCCCTCTCCCATCAGGCAAGAGGTGCAGAAGTGTGAAATCGCACACCTCCAGATTCAGGGACAGCTTCTTCCCAGCTGTCATCAGACAACTGAACCATCCTATTACCAACTAGAGAGCGGTCCTGAGTTGTCATCTGCCTCATTGGTGAGCCTGGGACTATCTTTAATCGGACTTTACTGGACTTTATCTTGCAGTAAATATTGATCTCTTTATCTTGTGTCTGTATGCTGTGGACGACTTGGTTGCAATCATGTACTATCATTCTGCTGGCTGGATAGCACGCAACTAAGCAGCTCTGACCATACCTCAATACACGTGACAATAAATTAAACTAAACTAAACTAAAAATATTAAAATATTCACCTGCATATCTCTTCCTCTCTCTATCTAAATTCTCACTAGTGTGCTTTCTATCTATCTATCTATCTATCTATCTATCTATCTATCTATCTATCTATCTATCTATCTATCTATCTATCTATCTATCTATCTATCTGTCTGTCTGTCTGTCTGTCTGTCTGTCTGTCTGTTTCTGTCCGTCTGTCTGTCTGTCTGTCTGTCTATCTATCTATCATAGACAAAAGTGCTGGAGAAACTTAGTGGGTGCAGCAGCATCTATGGAGCGAAGGAAATAGGCACCATTTCGGGTCTGAAGAAGGGTTTCAGCCCGAAACGTTGCCTATTTCTTTTGCTCCATAGATGCTGCCTCACCCGCTGAGTTTCTCCAGCACTTTTGTCTACCTTTGATTTTCCAGCAACTGCAGTTCCTTCTTTAACTCTATCTATATATCTATCTATCTATCTATCTATCTATCTATCTATCTATCTATCTATCTATCTATCTATCTATCTATCTATCTATCTATCTATCTATCTGTCTATCTGTCTGTCTGTCTGTCTGTCTCACAAAAATGCAGGAGTAACTCAGCGGGTCAGGCAGCATCCTTGGAAACCATGGATAGGTGATGTTTTGGGTTATTTCAGACAGAAGAAGGGTCCTGGCTCGAAACGTCACCTATCTATGTTCTCCAGTGATGTTGTCTGACTCTAGAGCTACAGCATGGAGACTGGGTCTCTGGCGCTGCAAGGCAGCATCTCTGCCGCTGCACCACTATGCCGCCCAAATTGTGATCTTTCACATTTTTATCTATCTCTCACTTAAATGCTTCTACCTGAATCAGTTGAGAGATTATTGAATAGTGAATAAGGCTGGCAGATCAGGCTTTAAGCAAAGTTATTGAGGAGGACTTCTTGATAGGTACAAGGTCACGTACCTTAATAGGTACGTTACGCGGTCAAGTGAATATTTATTTTCATTGAGCTGTTTAATGCTTGTCACTGTTGCATTTGCTAATCATGCTAATACAGTACAGGTGTGCATGATACTATTTTTGTTCTTGTCGAAGCTCTTTATTCATCACAACGCTGGTCTGAAGCGTTAAATGGGAAATGTTCCATTTGGTTCAAATGAGAATACAGAATGATCATTTTCACTTCTTCCTAATTTGAATGGTCTTTGTGAGAAACATAGAAACATAGAAATTAGGTGCAGGAGTAGGCCATTCGGCCCTTCGAGCCTGCACCGCCATTCAATATGATCATGGCTGATCATCCAACTCAGTATCCCGTACCTGCCTTCTCTCCATACCCTCTGATCCCCTTAGCCACAAGGGCCACATCTAACTCCCTCTTAAATATAGCCAATGAACTGGCCTCGACTACCCTCTGCGGCAGAGAGTTCCAGAGATTCGCCACTCTCTGTGAGAAAAAAGTTATTCTCATCTCGGTTTTAAAGGATTTCCCCCTTATCCTTAAGCTGTGACCCCTTTTCCTGGACTTCCCCTACATCGGGAGCAATCTTCCTGCATCTAGCCTGTCCAACCCCTTAAGAATTTTATAAGTTTCTATAAGATCCCCTCTCAATCTCCTAAATTCTAGAGAGTATAAACCAAGTCTATCCAGTCTTTCGTCATAAGACAGTCCTGACATCCCAGGAATCAGTCTGGTGAACCTTCTCTGCACTCCCTCTATGGCAATAATGTCCTTCCTCAGATTTGGATTGTTCTATTTATTTTGTCATTTATTTTGTCATTACAAGAAAGCTTCCCCATTGAAGTTAATTTGCAGACAGTAATGGACACTGTATGCCTAAGTGTGATTTGTTATTTGGTTGGGGTGGGGTGGATGGTGAGTTAACTGTGCCTCTGGTCAAATCTTCAGCTCATCAGTAATATCTTTGCTCCTGAGGTCAGGAGTTTATTCATATGTGGCCAAATTCAGATCCTTTGTCATAGAGGTGTACACCTTGGTCATAGTGCCCGAGACTCGAGTTTGATCCCGACTGCGGGCGCTGTCTGTAAGGAGTTTGCACGTTCTACCCGTGACCTGCGTTGGTTTTCTGCGAGATCATTAGTTTCCTCCCACACTCCCAAAGACATACATGTTTGTAGGTTGATTGGCTTGGTTTAAATGTAAATTGTCCCTAGTGTGTGTAGGTTAGTGTTAATGTGTGGGGATCGCTGGTCAGTGCGGACTCGGTGGGCCGAAGGGCCTGTGTCGCTAAACTAAACTAAACTAAACTAAACTAAACTAAACTAAACTAAACTAAACTAAATAAACTAAACACTGAATAAGACAAAGATTTCAGCGATGGAGTAACTCAGCGAGTCAGGCAGCTTCCCTGGAGGGAAAGGATGGGTGACATTTCGGGTTGGGACCCTGCTTCAGACTGAAAGTAGGGGGTAGGGGGGGAGAGGGGAGGGGGGGGGGGGGGGAGGGTGACAAGCTGGAGACAAGGAAAGACTAGCCATAAATGACCTCAGGCCGGGCTAGGGAAGGTGTGATCTCAAGAGAAACAATGTGGAGAACTGCGGAACTGGTAAAATGACTAGGGCGGAGGAAGAGGGAAGATGGAAGAGGGGAGAGGAGGTGGAGTGTGAGATGAACTTACTTAAAATGAAAGAATTCAATATCCACGCCGCTGGGGTGTAAGCCACATGGTAATGGTAAGTTTAAGGAAACATGCCCTTTGGTCCAATTCTTCATCTCAATTACTTTCAGAGCAGCAGAGTGAGAAAACAAGAAGTTCTCACATGACCTGAAGAGATGGTTCTGATCAATTCTACGATGGGTAAGTAAATACCATGAGAACTTAGTTTAGTTTTTAGACACAAAAAGCTGGAGTAACTCAGCGGGACAGGCAGCATCTCTGGAAAGAAGGAATGGGTGACGTTTCTGGTCGAGACCCTTCCTTAGACTGCATCTCCGGTTTAGTCCACCATCTACGGTTCCTTCCTACACATAGTTTAGTTTTTAGTTTGGATTAGAGATACAGCACGGAAACAGGCCTTTCAGCCCACTGAGTCCGCGCCGACCAGCGATCCCCACACATTAACACTATCCGACACACACTGGGGACAATTTTACTTTTATACATTTATACCAAACCAATTAACCTACAAACCAGTACGTCTTTGGATGGTGGGATGAAACCGAAGATCTTGGAGAAAACCCAAGCGGGTCACAGGGAGCAACTCCCAAGTTCACAAGTTATAGGAGTAGAATTAGGCCATTCGGCCCATCGAGTCTACTCCACCATTCAAACATGGCTGATCTCTGCATCCTAATCCCATTTTCCTGCTTTCTACCCTTGACACTTG
Organism: Leucoraja erinaceus; assembly: GCF_028641065.1. Taxonomy (NCBI): domain Eukaryota; kingdom Metazoa; phylum Chordata; class Chondrichthyes; order Rajiformes; family Rajidae; genus Leucoraja; species Leucoraja erinaceus. The sequence goes on along the minus strand of NC_073385.1, from coordinate 8,952,598 downwards.
TTCTAATCAAGAACTTGTCTATCTCTGCCTTAAGACTATACACTGACTTGGTCTCCACAGCCCTCTGTGGCAATGAGTTCCACAGATTAACTACCCTCTGACTAAAGACCGCTGTACTGCTGCGCCACCATGCCGCCCTGAACCAGAGCTCCCCATTTAAATGAGCCTGATGCCATATGAGTGACAGCTCGCTTTATTACAAGTTAGCAAAACAGCCACGTAATCATCAGGAACATCACACTATATCAGTGCTTACATATTTAACAGCAACACATATTTTCCAAGAAGTTCGACTGGGCCTGGCGCCGTGACTCGTGGATGGCCAACATGGCCAGGCCCAGGAGCAACCCAACCAGGACATCTTCAGCCCTACCCTCTCCCCTACATACAGGGTGTCCAAAGATGAGGATGGCGGGTGCGAAGTGAGGCCGGAAGGCCCTTCGTATAACGGAACAAGGGCTGCAACCACACACACTCCATGTACACATGGAACACAGACTCATCCAGCCCGCAAGAAGTGGCAGGCGGCTGGCGAGGCAGCGCGTCGCTGGCGTTTCTGATGGAAGACTGATGACGGAAAGAACGATTCACATGCGGGCACACCATCCACCTAGCGCGCCCCTGTATGTGCGCCAAAAACCGGCAGACAAAGTGGGCGGCACGGTGTAGTGGTAGAGCTACCGCCATACAGCGCCAGAGACCCGGGTTCGATCCTGACTACGGGTGCTTGTCTGTACGGAGTTTTCATGTTCTCCCCGTGTGCCCTTTCTCCGAGATCTTCCGTGTCTTCCCACACTCCAAAGACGTGCAGGTATGTAGGTTTTGTTTAAGACTGAAGAAGGGTTTCGGCCCGAAACGTTGCCTATTTCCTTCGCTCCATAGATGCTGCTGCACCCGCTGAGTTTCTCCACCTTTTTTGTGTAACCAGGTATGTAGGTTAATTGGCCTGGTGTAATTGTGAAATTGTTCCTAGTGTGTGTAGGGTAGTGTTAATGTGCGGGGGTCGCTGGTCGGCACGGACCTGGTGGGCCGCAGGGCCTGTTTCCGTGCTGTATCTCTAAACTAAACTAAACTAAACTAAACTAAACTAAATTGTGGGCGTCTCTGCTGAATCAGATGCTAAGTTGCTGTCATCGACTGATCCCCAGACTAAAGACAATATTCCTCTGCCCTCTGTGGAATTCTCTGCCTCAGAGGGCAGTGGAGGCCGGTTCTCTGGATGCTTTCAAGAGGGAGCTAGATAGGGCTCTTAAAAATAGTGGAGTCATGGGATATGGGAAGAAGGCAGGATGGGGTACTGATTGGGGATGATCAGCCATGATTACATTAAATGGAGGTGCTGGCTCGAAGGGCCGAATGGCCTACTCCTGCACCTATTGTCTATTGTCTATTGAGCATTCTCCTCAGGAACCGAGAAGGTTGTTGAAAATCAGCACATTTATTCTGAGCTCGGGAGGACCAAGGTAGTGATTCTTTTTTCCCCATGGTGCCTGGAGTGTTATGCTGCAGCTGACTGTTCATCACCTGGGCTATTAGATGCTGCTGCTGAAAAAAAAAAAGATGGGAGATTAATGGTGTTTGATTAACTTCTTGGGTCTTATTAATATTCATTAGGATGGAGTCGCTGTTATGAATGAGATGTTAGAGCACAGCGCTGCTCACCAGAGCTGAGGATGTAAGTGTATCCATTGGGGAGATGGGTGAAGGGCGGAAACAGGCCCACCGAGTCCGCGCCGACCAGCGAACCCTCCTCACAAACACTATCCTACACACATTAGGGACAATTTGCAATTATATCCAACCATTCAAACTGCAAACCCGTACGCCTTTGAAGTGTGGGAGAAAACCGGCGATCCCGGAGAAAACCCACGCAGGGCACGGGGAGAACGTACAAACTCCGTACAGATAGCATCCCGTGGTCAGGATCGAACTCAGGTCCCTGGCGCTGCAAGGCAGCAATACCTCAGTGCCACTGTGTATTATCAGGATTAAACTGGTTTGTGTCAAGTTTAAAAATGTTGTCGAGGTAGATTTATTCACATTTATGCCTCGTCAATTAAGTGGGGAAAAGATTTAACCTCGACTTTGAAGCGCTGAAGCACAAGGTGTCTTTTAGCGCTGTGAGACCCATAGAGTCATAGGGTTAGAGCACGAAACAGGCCCTTCGGCCCAACTCCTCCATGCCGACTAAAATGGTGCATCTTTTGCCCGCATTCGGTCCATATCTTTCTAAACCTTTCCTATCCATGTGCATTTCCAATGTAACTCAGCAGGTCGGGCAGCATCACTGGAGAATATGGATAGGTGACGTTTTGGGTCGTGTCGGAAGGGTCATGACCTGGAACGTCACCGGTCCATGTTCTCTAGAGATGTTGCCTGAGCTACTGAGTTACTCGGGCACTTTGTGTCATCATTTTTTGCATATCAGGTCACCCAAACTAATATCATTGAGGGAGTGCATCACAGGTTCCCCTGGTTATTCTCTGGGAGAATGGATTGTCCTACAGGAGGGATTGGTGTATACTTGTCAGAGTTTAGTAGCATGAGAAGCTATTTCATTGAAATGCACTTAGGGAAATGCACCGAGTCTAAGGGAACTTGACTGCTTTGAGATTTTTTCTCCTCACGTCTGGGTCTCAAAATAAAGGGTCAATCATTCAGGACTCAGATGACAAGAAATGTCTTTATTCAGATTGATTGTTTGATTAAAAAATACAGCTTGGACACAGGTCCTTCGGCCCACTGAAGAATGGTCTGAAGAAGGGTCACGACCTGAAACGTCACCCATTCCGTCTCTCCAGAGATGCTGCCTGTCCCGCTGAGCTACCCCAGCGGAGTTTGCGCTGATCACCTGTTTACGCCCTACACACTGGGGGGCATTTTCTAGAGGTCAATTAACCTTGGGATGCGGGGAGACAACCGGAGGGAATACACGTGGTCACAGGGAGAACGTGCAAACTCCACACAGACAGCACCCGAGGTCAGGGTCGAACCCGGACCTCTGTTGCGGTAAGGCAGCAGCTCTACCAGCTACGTGCCTTTCAGAATCCTCTACTCTCGAGGGCGATGGTGGATCGATCTCTGGGTATCTCATGCGGTCACGGGGAGAACGTGCAAACTCCGCACAGACAGCACCCGAGGTCAGGATCAAACTTTCAAAATTCTCTACCCTGGAGTGTATTGGTGGTTCAATCCATGGGGTGTATTCCAAACAGAAACTGTAGAATTTTTGGATAATCAAGGAACAGTGGGAAAATGGAATGACAGGACAGCCACAATATTATTAAATGGTAAGGCAGGTCTAAAGGTACAGAATGACCTGTTGCTGCTTCTATCCCTTGCGTTTTAATGTACTTACATAATATTGTTTGCGACCTTTCTTGCCGTATCCCCCGTCTCCGTGTCCGTCTGCGCTGAGGCCTATCGCGGAGCTGGCGGCCTCCAACTGCGACCGACCTCGAGGCTGCGGAGGCAGAGCCAGGACTTACCAACGCGAGGCTGGCCGACTTCGGGGCTGTGGTTGCGGTGCGACCCAACTTCCGACCCGACTTTGGAGCCTCGGAGGCTTGGCTGTGGGCCGGTGGACGACATAATCGGGAGCTCGCAGGTCACAGGTTGGTGACCTGTTTTTCCAGAGCTCCCGCAACTACAGCTGCGTCCGCTGGACTGGAGGGCGGCAGCTTCGGCAGCTTCAACCGCCCCGGGCCGCGGAGTTTGAACCGGCCCGTTTACGGAGCTCGGCCGCGGGGACTTGCATACCAACATCGGAGGCTTGGATTGCCTCGGCGCAGAGGGAGAGCAAGGAGGGACGAGACAATTACTTTGGGACTTTAAACTGTGTTGAGTGTTTGTTTTGTTATTTATTCTATATTATGACTGCAGGCTAAACCATTTTGTTGCACTGAAAAGTGCAATGACAATAAAACTGAATCCAATCCAATCCAATCCAATTGGGTCACTCTTGAGTTGGTCTCTTTAATCTCTTCTTGCAGAGAGACCTAAAGTTGAAGGTTCATAAGTTCATGTTGTAAGGGCAGAATTAGGCCATTCAGCCCATCAAGTCTACTCCGCCATTCAATCAAGGCTGATCTATCTTTCCCTCTCAACCCCATTCTCCTACCTTCTCCCTATAACCCCTGACACCCGTCCTGATCAAGAATCTATCAATCTTCACCTTTAAAATATGCATTTACCTGGCCTCCACAGCCTTCTGTGAAAATGAATTCCACGGATTCACCACCCTCTGACTGAAATCCTTCCTCATCTCCTTTCTAAAGGCAAGTCCTTTAATTCTGAGGCTATGGCCTCTGGTCCTAGACTCTCCCACTAGTGGAAACATCCTCTCCACACCCGCTCTATCCAGGCTTTTCACTTTTCGGTAAGTTTCAATGACTTATCCTTCTAAACTCCAGAGACTACAGGCCCAGTGCTGTGAAACTCCCATTGCACATTAACCCAATCATCCCTGGGATCATTCTCGTAACCCCCCCCCTCCAGACCCTCTCCAACGCCCGCACTTCCATCCCGGTTGCTTGTGTGATCTGTCTTATGTCTCCGTGGAGCAAGGTGTGACTCACAGACCAGTAACCGATGAACACCACAGGCACCTGCAACTTTTGTTTAAAGGTGTAAAGTCTTCCTGGGGAGGGGGAGGAGGGGGGGTAGGGAGGTAGGAAATAAGTGCACAGGTTCCCCTTTCCTATTGTTATATTTTCCGCTCAAGATGGTGACACGCAGAAGGCAAGGTGTTGCGTTTTGCTGCGTTTTATGTCATTGCGCAGTTCATTTGGCAACCCACGAAAGGCTTGGCAGTCAACTCTTCCTGAAGAGGTTGGCCGTTAAGATTGAAATTAATAGCAGCAGCCTGCAGTGGCTGGCTCCGCACTCTTCCCTCTATTGTTTGTAGGATATGTTACAGAGAGGGGAGAAACTTGTCTGCCTCAGCTTTGTGTCTGTGGTGTAAAACAGACATTGCACAAAGGATGTGAGCAGAACTCAATTTGTATTTCAGGACTGAGGTTTAGTTAACTTTATGTGTAGGAAAGAACTGCAGATGCTGGTTTAAATCGAAGGTAGGCACAAAATGCTGGAGTAACTCAGCGGGGCAGGCAGCATCTCTGGAGAGAAGGAATGGGTGACAATTCGGGTCGAGACCCTCCTAGTCTGAAGAAGGGTCTCGACCCGAAACATCACCCATTCCTTCTCTCCAGAGATGCTGCCTGCCCCGCTGAGTTACTCCAGCTTTTTGTGTCTACCTTTAGTTTAGTTTAGTTTAGAGACACATCATAGAAACATAGAAACATAGAAATTAGGTGCAGGAGTAGGCCATTTGGCCCTTCGAGCCTGCACCGCCATTTAATATGATCATGGCTGATCCAACTCAGTATCCTGTACCTGCTTTCTCTCCATACCCCCTGATCCCTTTAGCCACAAGGGCCACATCGAAATCACTCTTAAATATATGCAATGAACTGGCCTCGACTACATTCTGTGGCAGAGAATTCCAGAGATTCACCACTCTCTGTGTGAAAAATGATTTTCTCATCTCGGTCCTAAAAGATTTCCTCTTTATCCTTAAACTGTGTGACCCCTTGTTCTGGACTTCCCCAACATCGGGAACAATCTTCCTGCATCTAGCCTGTCCAACTTCTTAAGAATTTTGTAAGTTTCTATAAGATCCCCCCTCAATCTTCTAAATTCTAGCGAGTACAAGCTGAGTCTATCCAGTCTTTCTTCACATGAAAGTCCTGACATCCCAGGAATCAGTCTGGTGAACCTTCTCTGTACTCCCTCTATGGCAAGAATGTCCTTCCTCAGATTAGGAGACCAAAACTGTACGCAATACTCCAGGTGTGGTCTCACTAAGATCCTGTACAACTGCCGTAGAACCTCCCTGCTCCTATGCTCAAATCCTTTTGTTATGAATGCTAACATACCATTCGCTTTCTTCACTGCCTGCTGTACCTGCATGCCTACTTTCAATGACTGGTGTACCATGACACCCAGGTCTCATTGCATTTCCCCTTTTCCTAATCGGCCACCATTCAGGTAATAGTTTACTTCCTGTTTTTGCCACCAAAGCGGATAACCTCACATTTATCCACATTATACTGCATCTGCCATGCATTTGCCCACTCACCCAGCCTACCAAGTCATCTTGCAGCCTCCTAGCATCCTCCTCACAGCTAGCACTGCCCCCCAGCTTCATGTCATCCGCAAACGTGGAGATGTTGCATTCAATTCCCTCGTCCAAATCATTAATATATATTGTAAATAGCTGGGGTTCCAGCACTGAGCCTTGCGGTACCCCACTAGTCACTGCCTGCCATTCTGAAAAGGACCCGTTAACTCCTACTCCTTGCTTCCTGTCTGCCAACCAGGTCTCTATCCACTGGCTGGCAGACAGGCCCTTCGGCCCACCGGGTCTGCACCGACCAGCAATCCACCAGCAACTCGGAAAGCAGTACATTATAATAGTAAGATTAAGCGAAAACTTACCAGTTTGAAGTTTGACCTTTATTTTATGAGGAGTTACGATGAGGGACTACGTGAAGACCCCCGTCCAGCCGCACGTGCGTCAATCTTCAAAGCAGCGGTGTGAAATCACAGGTAATAGTGACAGAAGTATAATAGTAAGATAAAAGAAGACTAGAACTACCAAATTACATTCACGAGGGTTTGGAGCGGAGGGCACATAATTCCTCATCGTAACTCCTCATAAAATAAAGATCAAACTTCAACCTGGCAAGTTCTCGCTTAATCTTACTATTTTACTACGGAGTCACGTGAGTGACTACGTGAAGATTTCAAAGCTCTGTGATTTCATGCCGCAGATTCAAATCCCGGCCTCTCACTGCATTGATTGACTCAACATAATCAAATAATCAATAATGCATCAACCATAACATTGCTTTAAACAAATTAATGGTTTATTTTACAAAGAAAACAATAGTAACCCCTCTATCCCAGGGGGAAACTATATAACTGAACTTAAAACAGAATTGGCAAATACCCCCAGCCTTGCAATTGGCTTATGATAAAATCTTTGGAATATCAGTTCACTGGACCATCCTGCAGCCGCGAGGATCTGATCTATAGGAACGTCCATCGCCCTGGCCACTGAAGTTGATGCTGCCCTGGTGGAATGAGATTTAAAATTGTCAGTGTCAATCCCAGCGCTCACCAGAACCTGCTTTAGCCACCTTGAAATTGTTTGCACCGACACCTTACTGTGTGGTTTTATGTGGCTTATAAACAATGCTGACTGTTCTTCTTAAGGTTCTGGTAGCCTCAATGTAATGGGACAGACATGCCACTACACACAGGCGGGAAACCTTGGCGTATGCTGAAAAGATAATCTTACACCCTGTCGACCCCATTCTACTCTGCTTGAGCAGATCATAAACATAAACATAGAAACATAGAAAATAGGTGCAGGAGTAGGCCATTCGGCCCTTCGAGCCTGCACCGCCATTCAATATGATCATGGCCGATCATCCAACTCAGTATCCCATCCCTGCCTTCTCTCCATACCCCCTGATCCCTTTAGCCACAAGGGCCACATCTAACTCCCTCTTAAATATAGCCAATGAACTGGCCTCAACTACCGTCTGTGGCAGAGAATTCCACAGATTGACCAAAAGGTGATGGCATCTGCTGATACGTCCATCCTGTCTAGATGCAGCTTCTGTAATGTCTGCACATGTTGGTCTGATGTCAACGCCATAAGCATGACCACCTTCATGGTGAGTTTGGCTAGAGATAGGACTGTGACAGGAGTCCACTGGCGATGAAGCATAAGAACTTTGCTTACATTCCAGATAACCGAATACCTGGGCCTAGGAGGATTGGAATTAAAAACTCCCTTCATAAGTCTAGAGACTAGAGGGTGTGTCCCCACTGAATGTAATCCTGACACCATGGGTAAATATGAAAACAGAGCACTTCTGGCTGTATTGATCGCACTATAGCTTAACTTTTGATCGAAATAGACAGTTGACAAGAACTCCAACGCATCTGGGATGCCTGCAGTTTGACACGAAATATTCAGCCATAATCAGAACACCTCCCACATTCTTATCGAAGAGATGTACTGCTTTTGGGTACTACCCCTCCAGGCCGCAGTGATAACATCCACGGTGCGATCGGATAATCCTCTCCCCAGGTATGGTCTCCTTAGAACCTGCAAATTAACAGATCAATATGATCATGTAAAGGATGTTGATCGCCAGTTACCGGATTCACCAGTAGGTTTCTATGTTTGGGAACAATCATGTGAGGCTGAATAGCCATCTCCAAAACATGAGCGCACCATGGCTGAGTAGGCCAGTCGGGTACCACCAATACTCCTGAAGCGGAGTCCTGCTTGATTTTTTGCAGGTTATCGACTGACGAGGCAGAATGGAGGAAATACATATAGAAACATTCCACACCAGTGCAGCGAGAATGCATCGACCGCTGCTGCCCCAGGATCTGGTTCCCACGAAACGGATTTAGGCAAATGGTGGTTTAGTCTGGATGCAAACAAATTGATATCTGGCATCCCAAACTGAGCAACAACATCTTTAAATATATCATGGTTCAACATCCATTCTATGTTGTCATTAAATTGTCGTGAACTTGTATCAGCGACTATGTTGAATCTATCTGGTAAATGGATTGCTGAAATCCAAATGTCTCTGTCAATACACCTGCTCCAGATCTGATTAGCCAACCTATCACAAGATTTGGACTTGACTCCACCCATATGAATCACATATGCTACTGCAATAGTGTTGTCAATTTGAACCTGCATATGCAGCTGACTTTTGCTAAAACAATAAGCTTTAAGCCCATAGAATGTTACCAAAATCACTAAATAATTGATCCCTCGCAATTGCAGAAGGGATGCCTCATCATTATTCCATCTGCCTCCACAGCTGGAAAACGTATCAGTAGCACCCCAACCTAGGCCACTAACATCAGTCAGTAAGACTATGGATCAACCAAAACTTCCCTGGAGCTAGTTGCAACATTCATAATCCACCGTTGTATCTCAGAAATGGCTTCTGCTGGCAACTTCATGGGCCTGTCAAAATGAACTGCATGTACCCTCAGTGCTTGTTCTTTTGCTCGTTGTAATTGTTGATAATGCAGAGGTCCAAATTGCACAGCTGGAAAAGCAGCCACCAGCTTACCAATCAAGCTGGCCACCTGTCTAATTGAGGGTAGTTGTTCCTCAATAAGCTTGACACCTTCTTCAATTAACTGCTGCCTTTTATCACTTAGCAGAGTCACTAACATGTGATCTGAGTTAATGGTGAAGCCCAAGTAATCAATAACTTTAACTGGTGTTAATTTGGATTTATCTGGATGAATAATGAACCCCAACTTCTCAAAAGCGAGTTTAACAACTGTAACAGATGATTCAGCTGCCTCCTGAGTGTTTCCTACAATAAAGACATCATCCAAATAGGCCATTACAACATAAGTTCGGAGTAAGCCAAGAATTGGTTTTAACAATTTGGTAAACTATCTCGGAGCCGAGGTTAATCCATTAGGCAGTGCTTTGAATTGCCATCATTGACTCATCCAGCCAAACTTCAAATATCTCCTATCATCACAATGAACAGACACTGACATCTTTAAGATCTATGCTTGCCATATAATACCCTTTGGAAACCAGCTGTTTAACAGTAGAAAAAGTTTCCGTTTTGAAATGTCTATACTGCACAAAAGGGTTCAGGCTCGTCAGGTCCAGAATGATTCGACATCCCCCACTTTTTTAGACCTAGGAAAAATACTTGACACAAACTGATGGGATTGACAAACCAACTTCTCAATAACCCCTTTTTTTGCACAATATCTCAAACTCTACATGTATCTGCATATTCTCTTTGTGGGAAAACACGAGTGTCCGACGTGGGACATGCTGAGTGGGCGGACACACGGTAGGGTAGCATTCAATTCAAAATCCCTCTATACTGCCCAGCACAAACGGATCTGATGTTATCTCCTGCCATTCTTTGAGGAACAAGTGTAATCTGCCCACAACTTGAACATCTTTCCCACTTCATTTGTTTTCCTCAGGAGCAAAATCTCTTACCTGCACATTTCCTGACGGAGCTTGTTGCCCCCGGCCCCTCGTAGGGAAATTCAGGATGCCGGCTGCGTGTGTTCGGGAATGAACGGCTCGTCCCTTCACCAGCCCCTGTTATAGCACCCCGTCGATAGGGGAATAGCCTCCTGACCATTTTGCTGCTTGTTGCTGCTTTTATGGGACCCACAGTTTTTGCCTCCTCATCAAGTTCTGTCACTCGCTTTGCGAGGTCCTCCCCAAACAACAGATTAGGCAGTTGAATATTATTAGGTTTGCAGAGTGCTGCAAATTTTGGGTGAATGGTGGGGCGTATGGCACTCTTTCTTAGGCAGTTCATCTCAATATGTGCGCTGAACAGAAGTCCCACCGTTCTGGCGAACGCAGTGATTCCTGCTGCTAATAACTTGAGCACCCTCTGGAGCTTTAACCCTTGTGCCCGCACTGCAATCCCCATTTGGCCCCATATAACATGGTTAACCACAGGCACCTTCAACAACCCACAGTTAACTGGGGCTCCATACCTCTTTGCAGTGTCATCCATTGTCAGCTCTTGGAGCTGATGGGAGAGCATATAATTAATGGTTGTGGCCAACTCCTCTCCCAATGGCTCCCCTGCTTCTCTGGGGATAGCAAACTTTGCAGCCAAATTAGGTATAAAAACCTCTTGCTCTACACCCCTTGGGCTATGTTCAGCCGTTGACTTGGCGTCAGTGTACCCCTGACCCGGCAAATCTTCCTCCTCCATGAGGGGGTGATTATACAGCCCTACTCCAGGCACTGCTGGTACAGGCTCTCCAACAGCCTGGCGTGAACACCACTCCTCCTCCCGGAGTGCGTCCTTCTCGAGCATCCTCTCCATTAGGAGCTTGATCTGGGAGAGCCGTGAGCAAACGGACTCCCCTTGCGGAGGTGAAACCTCCTGGCCTGACTCTGGGTCAATGGGCCTGGGACAATGGGCCTGTGGCCTTACGCCCTACCAGCGCGGCAACGCTGCTCTCGGGCAACGAGTCTGCAGTCGCAAGCCCCCCTGCTAGCATAGAAACATAGAAACATAGAAATTAGGTGCACGAGTAGGCCATTCGGCCCTTCGAGCCTGCACCACCATTCAATATGATCATGGCTGATCATCCAACTCAGTATCCCGTACCTGCCTTCTCTCCATACCCCCTGATCCCCTTAGCCACAAGGGCCACATCTAACTTCCTCTTAAATATAGCCAATGAACTGGCCTCAACTATCCTCTGTGGCAGAGAGTTCCAGAGATTCACCACTCTCTGTGTGAAAAAAGTTCTTCTCATCTCAGTTTTAAAGGATTTCCCCCTTATCCTTAAGCTGTGACCCCTTGCCCGCCTAGCGACGGAATCGTTGAGCTAGGCGGGCACCCGCTACCCGCACTCCCGCGGTCTTCCCAACTTTTACTAACGGGTCGCCTCGCCTTCACTTCCGGCTTCCTGCAAAATCCTGAAACTCAAGCGGAAGTACAGAAAACGTCCTCCAGACTAAGTTTTCCACTTACCTCGAGATGTTTTAAACTTACCCGCTGGAGGAGCTCTGCTGCTCCAACCGGGCGCCTGCACCAATGCGTCTGACATAATGAAGCACGTGCTGCTGGACGGGGTTCTTCACATAGTCACTCACGTGACTCCGTAGTAAAATGAATGTCTGAAGAAGGGTCTCGGCCCGAAACGTCACCCATTCCTTCTCTCCAGAGATGCTGCCTGTCCCACTGAGTTACTCCAGCTTCAGTTTAAACCAGCATCTGCAGTTCCTTCTTACACATTATAATGAATGTTTGGTTTCATTGGGTGAAAAGAAGGGCTTTTTTATAATGCTCTCTGAACATAGTCTAATATTCAAGACACTCTTCAGGTTTGGATCTAATTGAAGGGGTCAATGAGTGGGATGTCTAGACTTTGTTTAGCATATTGTACCTTTTGCTTGTGTGTGCAGTAATCAGTTGCTTTGAGTTCTGGGGTGGTCATGTCAATTCATTAGCATCTAAAGGTGTTTTCTTGAATGTGCGATATGCAGGCACACTTTGATGCCTCGCTCTATCAAGTTTGGCCATGTTCGGGACCCACACTAAAATGTCTGTTGTCAGGGGTTACTGGATAAATTGTTGTTGATACAGGTTTTGTACTTAGGACCTTCGAGTCCTTGTTTTCCTTATCCTAACTTGGCCGGTAATAAAAGTCCCACACAACTCATACGTGTCAGCATCTGCTGTCGACTCCCCTCGAGACTTTAGTACGAAGCTGTGCCAAACATTCCACACAAGTGTATGCCCTAACAAGTGAGTCTGTTACATGGTCAGAGGCCATACAATTATGCAGTATAAATTAATGCTTAGATTTCATTAGTGGGTGAGCTGGAGAGAGGTGATTAAAACGACTTGTCTAATTCTCCTGCCGAAAGTTTTCATTTGAACTACCTGTGTGGTAGTTTCTTAAGTGTATTTTCTCCTCTTCAACAAGACATCTCCATATCGCTGTCGAAAAAGTTTAGTTTAGTTTAGTTCGTTCAAGTTCAAGTGAGTTTATTGTCATGTGTCCCTGATAGGACAATGAAATTCATGCTTTGCTTCAGCACAACAGAACATAGTAGGTTTTGACTTTGAGATCGTTTTGAGATACAGTGTGGAATCCCCACACATTGACACACACTGGGGATAATTTTACATTTATACCAAGCTAATTAACCAACAAAACCTGTACTCCCTTGGAGTGTGGGAGGAAACCGAAGATCTCGGTGAAAACCCACGCAGGTCATGTTGAGAACGTGCAAACTCCGTACAGACAGCACCCGTAGTGAGGATCTCTAGCGCTCTGATCTCTTTCTATTTTGAGGTGTACTCCAGTTTGATCCAAGGAATACCATAAATAGGGTGTCAGAATATACGTAGGATACCAAGACCGTAATCAAAGAATTCTGAGATCCATGTTGTATCAAAAGATACAGCATGAAAATAGGTCCTTTAGTCCGCCAACTCCATGCCAACTATCGATCACCCATTCACACTAGTTCTGTGTAATCCCACTTCCCTATTCATGTATAGTTTGTACTTTGGCTGGATCGCACGTAAACAGAAAGCTTTTCACTGCACCTCGGTGCAGATGACAATAATAAACGAAAATAAACTCAGGAGAACATGGGTGGGCATTTTTCCTGGTTGGGACCTTTCTTCTGACCTGTAACATTCGCCTATCCATGTTCCTTCTCCTTAGATGCTGCCCGATCTGTTACTACAGCACTCTGTGTCTTCTTTTGTTTCGCCATCATTTCGGAGGCATCACAGAACTATGGAAGCCATTGATGGAATCAAAAAGCAGGAGTAAAGAAAGCCAACTCAATGCTAGCATTTATTTCAAGAGGGCTTGTATACAAAACATAAGGATGTAATGCTGAGGCTCTATAAGGCGCTGGTAAGGCAGCATTTGGAATATTGGGAGCAATTTTGGGCAACATATCTGAGGAAGGATGTGCTGCCTGTGGAGAGGGTCCAGAGGAGGTTTACAAGAATGATCCCAGGAATGAGCAGGTTATCATATGATGAGCGTTTGTCGGCACTGGGCCTGTTCTCACTGGAGTTTAGAAGGATGAGGGGGGGACCTAATTAAAACACACATAATAGCGAAAGGCTGGGATAGAGTGGATGTGGAGAGGATGTTTCCACTAGTGGGAGAGTCTGGGACCAGAGGACATAGTCTGAGAATTAAAATACATTATTTTAGGAAGGATAAGGACTGAGATGAGGAAATACTTTTTCACCCAGAGAGTTGTGAATCTGTGGAATTCTCTGCCACAGAGGCCAATTCACTGGATGTTTTCAAGAGAGTTAGATATAGCTCTTAGGGCTAATGGAATCAAGGGATATGGGGAAAAAGCAGGAACGGGGTACTGATTTTGGATGCTCAGCCCTGATCATATACATTGACGGTGCTGGCTTGAAGGGCCGAATGGCCTACTGTACCTATTTTTGATGTTTCTATGTTTCTAAGGAGATGAGGAGAATTTTATTTAGTCAGCGGGTGGTGAATCTGTGGAATGCTTTGCCACAGAAGGCTGTGGAATTCAAGTCTGAGGATATTTTTAAGGCAGAGATAGATTCTTGATTAGTACGGGTGTCAGAGGTTATCGGGAGAAGGCAGGAGAATGGGGTTAGGAGGGCGAGATAGATCAGCCACAGTTGAATGGCGGCGTAGACCTGATGGGCCGAATGGCCTAATACTACTCCCTTCACATGATCTTATGAGCTTATGAGCATGTCAACGGGTCTGGCAGCATCTCTGGAGAAAAAGACTAGGTTGCATTTCGGATCGAGACCTTCTTCAGACTGAGAGTCAGGGGAGAGGGAAACTAGAGGCATGAAAAAGTACAGAACAAATCAGAGCCACAACCGATAACTCAGGAAAGGTGGAGCCCACAATGGTCCATTGTTGGCTGTGGACGAGGTCATTCAACCAGGGCAAACCTTTTTAAATCAAAATTGTTTTTGTTGTGTGCCTCAGGACCAGAGGTCAGAGCCTCAGAAATGAAGGACGTTCCTTTCGGAAGGAGATGAGGAGGAATTTCTTTGACTAAATTAGTTTAGTTTAGAGGTACAGCGTGGAAACAGGCCCTTCGGCCCACCTACCTACTCCACTCCTACCAGCGATCCCCGCACATTAACACTACCCTACACACATTGGGGACAATTTACATTTACTGGTGAATTGTGGAATTCTCCTGAATTCAGAAGGCTGCTGAGGTCAAGTCAATGGATATTTTTAAGGCAGAGATGGGTAGATTCCTGATTAGTACGGGTGTCAGGGGTGATGGGGAGAAGGCAGGAGGTTTGGCAAGGAGGGAGAGATGGATCAGCCATGATTGAATGACGGGGTAGACTTGACTGGGCGAATGGCCTAATTCTACTGCTATCACTTCTGACTTTATGAACTGACTTAGGGGGGAAGTACAGACTGAAGACGTCAGAGTGCAGCAGGTTGAACTGCAACTGTGCATGTGTTGGTTGTCACGTGTGCAACAGCGCTCCTCTGATCTCTTCATGAAACATTCCCCTGTTGCAATTGACCAACAACCCATCTCTCAGCTGCCGTTTGAAATACACACCTGAATCCAGCTGGGGGTTGGAGGGAATCGATCGTAATGGGGGCATAGGGGCTACCTGCTCATTCCCCAGTGGATGTGCGGTGGGGGGGGGGAGGTTCAGAAGTTTGCCGCTGCCCAGTCATTTAGTTTAAAGGTTGTTTTCTTTAGAACAAAGGATCCAGGTGGAAGATTTCATTGAGGTGTTTCAAACTACGAGAGGCTTAAGTAGGGGAGATCAGTGGTTCCCAACCTTTTTTAGTTCATGGCCCCCTTGGACTCTTTAATTTCTCTGTGCTCCCCCCCTGACATTATTAGCGGAAAAAAGTGGCCCCCTTCATTGAACCTGTGGCCAACTAAATCCCCAAATTTTTCTGTGCCCTCCCCTGAAATTTGCCATGGCCCCATGCTGGGAATCACTGGGGTAGATGGTGCGGAAACAAAAGCGTCTAAAACATTACGCACCACCACAGTGATATTGAGGGTGGCACGGTGGCACAGCGGCCAAGTTGCTGCCTTACACCGCATGCAGCGTTGGAGTCCCGGGTTCGATCCTGACTACGGGTGCTGTCTGTACGGAGTTTGTACCTTCTCTCCGTTTTCTCCAAGATCTTCGGTTTCCTCCCACACTCCAAAGACGTGCAGGTTTGTAGGTTAATTGACTTGGTGTGAATGTACATTGTCCACAGTGTGTGTAGGGCCGTGCTAATTTGCGGGGGTCGCTGGTAGGGGTGGACTTGGTGGGCCGAAGGGCCTGTTTCCACACTGTATCTAAACTAAACTAAACTAAACTAAACTGAACCAGTGTTGATTTGGACTAAAAGCTGAAATTGTTGGAAACTCAGCAGGTCAGGAAGTAACCCTTGGTCAGGAAATAAAAATGGTTCGAGCACACAAGGACACAAGGTGCTGGAGTAACCCAGCAGGTCAGGCAGCATCTCTAGAAAACAAAGGTGCAGCCTGCTCTGCTCAGTATTTTCTTTGTCTGTTTTTCATGCAGATTTCAAGTAACCGCAGGGTTTTTTTCTATTTCCATTTTGAGATTTGAAGGTCAATTATCAACAATTGGAGTTGCTGCCATACAGCTCCAGAGACCCGGGTTCAATCCTGACTATGGCTGTTGTCTGTAAGGAGTTTGTACGTTCTCTCCTGTGGGTTTTCTCCGGGATTCCAGGTTTCCTCCCACACTCCAAAGACGTACAGGTGTTTAGATTAATTGGCTTGGTATAATTGGTATAAAAAGTGTCCCCAGTGTGTGTGTGTGAGAATGTCAGCGTACGGGAATCGCTGGTCGACATGGACTCGATGGGCCAAAGGGCCTGTTACTGCGCTGTATCTCTAAACAAAACTTGGGACATGAACTCTCTCTCTCTCTCTGCAGATGCTGCCTGAACTGCTAAATATTCCAAATGTTTGCTGTTTATCGCAAATAGATGCTGCTGAAACCCCACAATTAATACAAACCCTCGGGTTTATTCAGAATTTGGCAGCGAAGCATTTAGTCCTGGGTGGTCCTCACTGTACGGATCGGGCCCAGGAGCCTGACTGATGTTTGTTGACTACACCTACATGTGTTTTCCTATGTTCAGTGGGGAGAGGTCTCCTGTCAGTGCTTGCATCGGAGGAGCTGGGAGCTGGCTGCCGGCTCTCTGAGGAGTTTTCTCCCAGGGAATTGTATGTCACTAACTCAGGGCCGAGAGGTCTGTCTCTGCGTGACTCCTGCTGGTTTTGGCACAGACTTCAGAAGGAGCCGGATCTGGTCGCCAGACAAATCGGGCTAACATTTCAGCGCTGTCTTAATGAGTTAATTACCTTGCTTAACCTATTTTTTTTGGCTCTGGAAATCTAATCAATTTTGCAACTGAAAGCCACCCATGCCTAAAGCACAAAGCCACATTAGGCTAGACATTAGGGCACAAAGTGCTGGAGTTACTCAGCGGGTTGGGGTGCATCTCTGGAGAACATGGATAGGCAACGTTTCAGGTCGAGAGTCTGGAGAAGGGTCTTGTCCTGAAACGTCACCTATCCACGTGCTCCCGAGATGCTGCCTGACTCGCTGAGTTACTCCAGCACTTTGTGTATTTTTTGTTATAACCCAGCACCTGCAGTACAACAGGCTCCTGCTACCCACATGTTACATTAGTGCTTCTTTTCTTCTATTAACCAGCATCTGCAGTTCTTTGTTTATACATTTTGGGCGACACTTTCATCTCCATTCACAGGAGCTAAATGTCCAGTGAAGCCGAGCGTGCGTTTAAACGGCAGGATCGCACCTTCCGCTTCCTGGACTCTCCATCAAATTCACCGCGGTGGCGCAGCGGTAGAGTTGCTGCCTTACAGCGCCAATGATCCCAGGTTCGATCCTGACTACGGGTGCTTGTCTGTACGGAGTTTGTATGTTCTCCCCGTGACCTGCGTGGGTTCGCTCCAGGTAATCGGGTTTCCTCCCACACTCCAAAGATGTGCAGGTTTACAGGTTAATTGGCTTTGGGTGAAATTGTCCCTAGTGTGTAGGATATTGCTGGTGCATGGGGTGACCACTGGTTGGCAGACTTGGTGGGCTGAAGGACCTGAGTCGACGCTGTATCTCGGAACTAAACTAAATAATATTGGATAATTGGCAATTTACTTGCACTTCAAAAGTTCAGTTCTGCATTCTCCTGGCAGATGTCTTCTTTCAAGACCTCGTCCACACAGGGTCTTCACGAAACATATCAATTGCCCCTTGCCCACTCACCTCCTTCACCCATCTTTCATCTCACAGGCTGGTCTACAACTAGAGTCAGCATATTTCGGATGAGTTCATGGCATGGAACTGCAAGTTAAAAACCTTACAGGGAATTAGGTGACCCTGCATTTCAGTTTACCATGGATGTTCTTGCCTGACCCGCTGAGTTAGAAACATAGAAACATAGAAAATAGGCGCAGTTCCTTTGAGCCATTCGATAGGATCAAGGCTGATCATCCAAAATCAGTATCCCGTTCCCGCGTTCTCCCCATATCCCTTGATTCCGTCAGCCCTAAGAGCTAAATCCAACTCTCTCTTGTTCCCGATGTTGGGGGAATCCAGAACCAGGGGCCACAGTTTAAGAATAAGGGGTAAGCCATTTAGAACGGAGACGAGGAAACACTTTTTCACACAGAGAGTTGTAAGTCTGTGGAATTCTCTGCCTCAGAGGGCGGTGGGGGCCAGTTTTTTGGATACTTTCAAGAGAGAGCTAGATAGGGCTCTTAAAGATAGCGGAGTCAGGGGCTATGGGGAGAAGGCAGGAACAGGGTACTGATTGGGGATGATCTGCCATGATCCCATTGAATGGCGGTGCTGGCTCGAAGGGCCGAATGGCCTACTCATGCACCTATTGTCTATTGTCTATTGTCTCTTGAAAAATTCCAGTGAATTGGCCTCCACTGCCTTCTGTGGCAGAGAATTCAACAGATTCACAACTCCCCGGGTGAAAAAGTTTTTCCTCATCTCAGTCCTAAATGTCCTACCCATTATTCTTACACTGCGACCCCTGGTTCTGGACTACCTCAACATCGGGAACATTTTTCCTGCATCTAGCCTGTCCAATCCCTGAAGAAGTTTATATGTTTCTATAAGATTCTCTCTCATCCTTCGAAATGCCAGAGAAAATCTAGTTAATCCAACACCTTGTGTCCTTTTTTAAAACTAAACCTGTACCTCCAGTTCTGCAGGGTGTTACATTGGTGCTTCTTTGTGTATTAACCAGCTTCTCCAGTTCTTTGTTTCTACAGTCCACACCTTGCTACATCTCCCCTGCTTCCCCATGGCTTTCACTACACCTCCATCCATCCCTTGGCATTTGTTATGGGCCCTACATTGGGGTACCATGTAATCCCGTGTTACCTGCTCCATGGTCGGATAGTCACCGACTAAACCGTCTCCCCAACCTAGTTTGCCAGGTGAAGAGGAGGCTGTGGACCCCCAGCAGGACCAAAAACAAGACCTGCCCAAAGGGCGGATGAGCTTCTAGCGAGCCAACGGCCATCCACACTTCAGTAGAAGTTGCGATCACTGTCGTACACAGCATTGTAAGGAATGATGATAAAGCACACACACACACACACCAAAATCCTATACCTCCAGCTGGAACTGGAGGACAGAGATGTGTGGTGCGTCCGTCACCGTTCCCGTCGGAAACCAGCGCCACTGCGTCGCTAATGTTTTCAACGCTGATTAAAGAATGATCCACCTCTGTCCCACCACCACCTCCACAAGTCCTGGGCTGGGCACGTACACATGAGTCAAACCACTGGCTCCAACCCCTCCACCCTTCATGATGAGTCAGTGAGTGTGTGCATGTATGCAGGAGGCGATCACTTCAGTAAGGCTGTGTTTTATGCTGCAGGGCTGGAATGCGCATCACTTTACCCCATCCACTGTTCGGAGATAGAGGGGGAGAGTTGAAAAGAGAAGGCGAGAGAGAGAGAGAGATAGGGGGGGGTTGGGGGGGGGGGGGGGGGGGGGGGGGGGGGGGGAGAGAGAGAGAGAGAGAAGAGGGGAGAGAGAGAGAGAGAGAGAGAGAGAGAGAGAGAGAGAGAGAGAGAGAGAGAGAGAGAGAGAGAGAGAGATTGTTTTAGTTTAGTTTAGAGATACAGCATGGAAACAGGCCATTCGGCCCACGGGTCCGTGCCGACCAGCGATCCCTGCACACTGGCACCTGCCTACCGGGAACAATTTACTCTTTGAGTGTGGGAAGAAACTGGACCACCCGGAGAAAATCCATGCTGGCACAGGGAGAAGGTACAAACTCCGTACAGACAGCTCCCGTAGTCAGGATCGAACCCAGGACTCTGGGCGCTGTAAGGCAGCAACTCTACAGCTGCGCCACCGTGTTGCCCAGAGTTGGTTCTACTTATGTTCTGTTGTGCTGAAGTAAAGCAATAATTTTATTGTCCTATCAGGGACACATGACAATAAACACACTTGAACTTGAACTTGAGAGAGAGAAAGTGATGGATAATCACTAACCCTGCTCAAAAGGCTTATTGACGACCTCAGTTGGGAACTGTGGAGTCCATAGTGACCTTATCAAGTTTGTGATAAGGTTCCCATTAACATAGTTGAGCCAGGCCATCCACTTGGACTTCTCAAAGTACTCAAACCATAATCACGATCACAATAATACTTTACTAGCCAAGTATCTTTTGCAACATACGAGGAATTTCATTTGCCATATAGTCATACAAATAAAAAGCAATAGAACACACAACATACATGTGAACATAAACATCCACCACAGTGACTCCTCCACATTCCTCACTGTGATGCAAGGCGATAAAAAGTTCAATCTCTTCCCTTCTTTGTTCTCCTGCGGTCGGGGGCATCGAGCCCTCCGTTGACGGGGCGATGCAACGGAAGTGCACATGCAACTAGTAGAAAAACAGTATAACTATAGTTTGAGGATCTTCAGTTAAAAGACACAGAATCCACTCCTCAGCCCCGTCCTCATCTGCAACTCATTGGTGCATTTTGTCCAGTATCGTAAGAATTGTACTTGCTTTTGAGAAGTCTTCTGTAAATGATAACCTCTGTCGAAATTACTTCTCAGAATTAAACATGGGTCATGGATAAAGTCATGGAGTCATTCAGCGTGGAAACAGGCCCTTCTGCCCAACTTGCCCACATTGATCAACGTGTCCCATTTACACTAGTCCCATCTGCTCATGACTGGCCCATAAGCCTCTATACCCATCCTATCCATAACCATGCTTCATTCTCGGTGGAATTCTCTGCCACTGAAGGCAGTGGAGGCCAATTCACTGGATGGGTTCAAGAGGGATTTATACACAGCTCCTAGGGCTAACAGAATCAAGGGATATGGGGAGAAAGCAAGAATGGGGTACCGATTTTGGATCAGCCATGATCGTATTGAATGGCAATGCTGGCTCGAAGGGCTGAATGGTCTACTCCTGCACCTATTTTCTATGTTTCTCCGTTTTATTAGAAACATGTAACTGTTTAATCTGCTTCGTCAGCTGGAAGAATCTTCTCCTTGGTTAGGAGGTGGGTTCCTCCCCTCGAAACAGTGATTATTGACAAATAAACCCATGCAGAAATTTGACTACAGAAGGGAAAATAGGCCAATCCAGTATAATCTCCCTAAAGAGAGGGTACTAGTGGACACTTATAAGAGATAGCGCCTAACGTCTTGACAAGCTTATGACTCTTGAAGAACCATATTCAACATCATCACAGTTGGTAACAAGATGATTAGTTAGCAGTCTGGGGGAGGTCTGCAAATGCCACCACACACCACCTAGTGCTATAAATGGCTGAAATCCTGGTTCCAGTACTCGCAGTGACAAATGCTGGGAGTTACCGGTCGGCACGGTGGCGCAGCGGTAGAGTTGCCATCGTACAGCACCAGAGACCCGGGCTTGATACTGACTATGAGCGCCGTCTGTACGGAGTGTGTACGTTCTGCCCGTGGCCTGCGTGGGTTTTCTCCTGGTGCTCTGGTCCCCTCCCACACTCCAAAGGCGTATAGAGTTCTAGGCTGATCTAGGCTTGGAAAAAATTGTAAGTTATCCCGTAGTGTGTGTAGGATCGTGTTAGTGTGCGGGGATTTCTGGGCAGTGCAGAAACAGGCCCACCGAGTCCAGTTAGTATCTCCAAAACAAAAAAACGAAACTCAAACTAAATCATGAACAAGTACAGCTGAAATATGGGAAAATAAACCTAACACTTCACATGTTGAGCATGATGAATATTGTATTCTCCAAGTCAGAGACATGGATGATGAGGGATTAGAACATCAGGTAGAATGCAAGTTAGATAGACCCAACCCGGGCCAAATATCTGCTGCACTCAGACAATCACAATTCATACCGAGAGTTAAGAGTGTTTTATTGCCATATGTCCCGAAACAGAACAATAAAATTCTTACTTGCAGCGGCACAACAGTAGATGCCACAATCAGGTAATCTCATAGCCTCAGAATTAAAGATCGTTCTTTTAGGAAGGTGATGAGGAGGAATGTCTTCAGTCACAGGGTGGTGAATCTGTGGAACTCTTTGCCACAGAAGGCTGTAGAGACCAAGCCAGTGGATATGTTTAAGGCAGAGACAGATATATTCTTGATTAGTACCAGTGTCAGAGGTTATGGGGAGAAGGCAGGAGAGTGGGGTTAGGAGGGAGAGACAGATCATCCATGATTGAGTGGCAGAGTAGACTTGATGGGCCGAATGGCCTTATGCTACTCCTATCACTTATGACCTTAGGACCGTATCTCAGTAAATACTATAATAAACAACAAAAATAAGCTCAATAAATTAAACAAAAACAATAGTGCAAATAGTGCAAAGATGAAAAAAGGCAGTTCGTAGTTCAGAGTTCAGAGGTTTTGGTATCGTTCAATAGCCTGATGGTTGTTGGGAAGAAGCTGTTCCAGGTCACAATCGTGTAGCAATAAACCGTGCCTGGAGACAACAAACTGGCCAAGTTTTAGACCATGAATGAGCCCCTGGGTGGTGACCACATGCCTATGCCGTGGAACAAAGCGACCCATTTTTACATCTCAATGCATGGGAACGTCATACATTTACTCCAGAATCAAATCAAATAGCTCTGAAACCAGCAAAGCCTGAAGGCACGAATGTGGTCTGGAGAGGAGAGGATTGGAATTAGGTAACAGACTTATTGGCAAGACTCAGCAGGACGAAGGGGAATGAAAAATGTGAGGACATGTTCCTGTTCAGGGAGTCAGTGCAGCCTTCCTCGCTCCAGTTCCCCATCAGGTATTTGGGTCATTAACTGTCCAAAGTTTTACACGGAGTATGTACTTCACCTCCAGCTGATGCCTGAAGGAGTATCTAACTGGTTAATTCAGCATAGCGGAAGGTTACACGCCTTCTGGAAAAAAGAAACATACTCCCCAGCAAATCCAGCAATTCCCACTGATGTTATCACGTAGTGAAGATAGGCAAAAAGTGCTGGAGTAACTCAACGGGACAGGCAGCATCTAGTCATACAGTCATAGAGTGATACAATGTGGAAACAGGCCCTTCGGCCCAATTCACCCACTTCAGCCAACAATGTCCCAGCTACCCTAGTCCCACTTGCCTGCGCTTAATAATAATAATAATAAATTTTATTTATGGGCGCCTTTCAAGAGTCTCAAGGACACCTTACAAAAATTTAGCAGGTAGAGGGAAAACATGTAAGGGGAATTAAATAAATAGTAGAGACATGACTAGTACACAAATTAAAGACAGAATACAATTCAAAACACAATATGAGGCAATTAATGCACAGATGAAAAGGGAGGGGGACGTGGGGCTAAGGATAGGCAGAGGTGAAGAGATGGGTCTTGAGGCGGGACTGGAAGATGGTGAGGGACATGGAATTGCGGATCAGTTGGGGGGAGGGAGTTCCAGAGCCTGGGAGCTGCCCTGGAGAAGGCGGCGGTTGGACTTGTGGATGGAGAGGAGACCGGCTGATGTGGATCTGAGGGACCGTGAGGGTTGGTAGGGGGAGAGGAGGTCAGTGAGTTATGGGGGGTCCAGATGGTGGAGGGCTTTGTAGGTGAGGATCAGGATTTTGTAGATGATCCGGTGGGAGATCTGCCGGAGAACATACAAATCTACAGAGAGTGGTGAATCTCTGGAACTCTCTGCCACAGAGGGTAGTTGAGGCTGCTGCAGTTCATTGGCTATATTTAAGAGGGAGTTAGATGTGGCCCTTGTGGCTAAGGGCGATCAGGGGGCCATGACAGAGAGGAGGTCAGGTACGGAGGATACTGAGTTGGCTGACATCTCCCACATGATCCCTATTTGAATGGCGGTGCAGGCTCGGTAAGGGCTACAAGACATGGCCTACTCCTAAACCTAATTTCTATGTTTCTATGTTTCTATGAGATGGGAAGCCATTGAAGTTGTTTGAGGACTGGAGTGATGTGATGCCAGGATTTGGTGTGGGTGATGAGTCGAGCTTGATCCATAACCCTCCAAACCTGTCCTGTCCATGTACCTGTCAAACTGTTTCTTAAATGATGGGATAGTCCCAGCCTCAACTACCTCTTCTGGCAGCTTGTCCCATACACCCACCCAAATCTTTAACCCTTCACCTTGAACCTATGTCCTCTGGTCCTGGATTCCCCTACTCTGGAGTGCTGGATGCGGTTTGGGACCCTTGTACCCTATCGGGACCCTATCACTTACCCTTGGTTTCACTGCTGTAGAAATCATATCAAACGTGCACCTGGATTTATGGACAAACAGAGGTGATGCCCACAGAGGACTTTACACTCTACTGGGGAATACAGGTTGAAGCCCAGGCCTAGTAGCTACTTCGACCCGGGTTCGATCCCGACTACGGCTGCTGTCTGTATCGAGTTTGTACGTTCTCCCTGTGACCTGCGTGGGTTTTCTCCGAGATCTTCGGTTTCCTCCCACACTCCAAAGACGTACAGGCATGTAGGTTAATTGGCTTGGTATAAATGTAAAATTGTCCACAGTGTGTGTAGGATAGTGTTAATCAGCAGGGATTGCTGCTCATTATGGGCTCGATCAGCTGAAGGGCCTTTGTTGCATTGTATCTAAAAAAAACGCACTCTCTGACCCACTCAGGCCTTCCCTCGTCCCATACTCCTTTTCCCTCCCATAACACCTTCACCGAAACGTCACCCGTTCCTGTTTGCTCGTTCCCTCTCCCTATCACAACCTCCCACTGTATATCCTCTTTACCCAGCCTCTCACCCACCCCACTGCCTTTCTCCCACCATTTCCCTCTTTCCCTCTGCACCCACGTTTCCCAGTCCTCTCTGCACCCTTTTTCCCCCCCCAATTCAAACCTATTCCTGGCTCCAGACCCCCCCCCCCCCCCCCATCCCCCCAGTTTCCACCTTCCAAGAGTGACTCATTCATCCGCAAATCTGTTGGCTGGACCTCAACTCATGCCAAGTCTTGTTCAACCCTCACCCCTTGTACTCAGTGCCCTACATCGTCACTCGTTCCAAAAAAACAATGTATTTTTAACTTTCCCACCTGTTTTCAGGTCCCTCCTATCACTATAACCTTCTCACTTTTCAGGCCTATGAGGTATTTCTCTGATTTTGACCTCCGGCGTGCACTGGTTTTCTTTAATCAGGTCACTATTGGCAACCGCACATTAAGCTCTGGAATTTGTCCCTGAACCTTTGTGTTTCTACGTGTCTCTCAACAGTTAAGGCTTCCTCAAATATTAAACGGAAACACTTTGGACCAAGTTGTTTTAGTTCGAACATCCCTTTTATGTGGGTCAATGTAACTTTTTTTTTCCCACTTGTTCATGAGGCAAGGTGATTGCTAGCTTCACTTGTTCATGAGGCAAGGTGATTGCTAGCTTCACTTGTTCATGAGGCAAGGTGAAGGCCAATGCTTATTGCCGTTTAACTAACTGTTGGTGAGGAATGGTCTCCCTCCTCCGGCACGATGGTTCTGCGGTAGAGTTGCTGCCTTACAGCGATGCAGTGCCGGAGACCCGGGCTCGATCCCGACTACGGGTGCTGTCTGTATGGAGTTTGCACGTTCTCCTCGAGACCTGCGTGGGTTTTCTCCGAGATCTTCGGCTTCCTCCCACGCTCCAAAGACGTGTAGGTTTAGAAACATAGAAACATAGAAAATAGGTGCAGGAGTAGGCCATTCGGCCCTTCGAGCCTGCACCGCCATTCAAAGTTTAACCAGAGAAGTTTAACCTTTACCATAAAGTTGCTCTCGATTTCCCCCACCTCCAGGTTCCTCCTTCACAGGCTAGTTGCTTGTAGTTTGAGTGAGTTCTGTAATTAGAGATTGCAGTCTGGGTTAGAGGAGGTGGGGTGAGTATTTCACATTTTAGTTAAGTCTTTCCTCCACCACCTCCAGTTTAAATTCCATTTGGAATATTTTAGAGGACCAAGAAACCAAGAGTCAAGAACCAATATGATCATGGCTGATCATCCAACTCAGTATCCTGTACCTACCTTCTCTCCATACCCCCTGATCCCTTTAGCCACAAGGGCCACATCTAACTCCCTCTTAATTATAGCCAATGAACTGGCCTCAACTACCTTCTGTGGCAGAGAATTCCACAGATTCACCACTCTCTGTGTAAAAAATGTTTTTCTCATCTCGGTCCTAAAAGATTTCCCCCTTATCCTTAAACTGTGACCCCTTGTTCTGGACTTGTCCAACATCGGGAACAATCTTCCTGCATCTAGCCTGTCCAACCCCTTAAGAATTTTGTAAGTTTCTATAAGATCCCCCCTCAATCTTCTTTGTAGGTTAATTGGCGTGTTTAAAATGTTAATTGTCCCTAGTGTGTGTAGGGATGGTGCTAATGTGCGGGGATCGCTGATCGGCGGGGACTCGGTAGGCCGAAGGACCTGTTTCCGCACTGTATCTCTAAACTAAACTAAACTAAACTAAACTAAACTAAACTAAACTAAACTAAACTAAACTAAACTAACTGTTGGTGAAGGTAACCCTCCCTCTTCCATTACTGTATTTTCTACAGGGAGGATATTTACAGTATAAACAGAAAATCGACCAAATGCTCAGCAGGTCAGGCAGCATCTGTGGAAATAGAAGCAGGGTTAATGTTTCAGGTTGAAGACCATTCACCCTTTGATGTTGTGAATAGCTCTGAGACGAGTTCCTGAATTTCATTAACTTTTTTCCCCCCTGTGGTAATACTATCAAAAACACGAAAGCATAGTTTTAGGTAAGATGCAGGAGATTTAAATGTGATTATAGGGGTAGGTTTTTATTTTACACAGAGAGTGGTTAATACCTGGAAAGTGCTGGCAGAAGGAGTGTCAACGGGTCATAGAATCAAACAGCATGGAAGGAGGCCCTTTGGCCCAACTTGTCCATGATGAACAAGATGTCCCCATCTACGCAAGTCCCACCTGCCTGTGCTTGGCCGATATCCCTCTAAACTTTTCCTTTCCATGTACCTGTCCAAATGTCTTTTAAAAGTTGTTATTGTACCAGCCTCTAGCAGCTCGTTCCGTATACCCACTGTGTGACAATAGACAATAGACAATAGACAAAAGGTGCAGGAGTAGGCCATTCGACCCTTCGACCCAGCACCGCAGTTCAATGTGATCATGGCTGATCATCCCAAATCAGTTCCTGCCTTCTCCCCATATCCCCTGACTCCGCTATCTTTAAGAGCCTTATCTAGCTCTCTCTTGAAAGTATCCAGAGAACCGGCCTCCACTGCCCTCTGTCTCTGTCCTAAATGGCTTACCCCTTATTCTTAAACTTTGGCCCCTGGTTCTGGACTCCCCCAACATCGGGAACATGTTTCCTGCCTCTAGCGTGTCCAAACCCTTAACAATCTTATATGTGTCAATAAGATATCCTCTCATCCTTCTAAACTCCAGAAGGTACAAGCCTAGCTTGTACACTCTGAAAAAGTGAAAAGATTGCCCCTCAGCTTCATTTTAAATCATTCTTCTTTCACCTTAAACCTATGTCCTCCGGTTCTTGATTCCACAACTCTGGTGGAATCAAGAATAATTGCAATGTTTAAGAGCGGTTTTGACAGGCAAGCTGTAGCAGGATACGATTTTAACGTGGGTAAATGGGATTAGCAAACAGGTCGGCATTGGTGTGATGGGCCGAAGGGCCTGTTTCAGATCTTTGCAACCTCACAGCAGAAGGTCAGACTGCTACCTTGTGGAGAATGTCTCACCTCCTGATATTCCAAGGACCTTTCCACAAGTCAGCACTGGGCAACAAATATTACCAGCAAGGACGAAAAACAGCCGGGATTATTGTTCACAATTCACCCCAACATTCACCTATGTTTTATTTCTGACTTTCAAGGTACAGCAGGCAGTTAAGAAAGCAAATGGCATGTTGGCCTTTTTGGTGAAAAGATTTGAGTATAGGAGCAAGGAGGTCCTACTGCAGATGTACAGGGCCCTGGTGAGACCACACCTGAAATATTGTGTGTAGTTTTGGTCCCCTAATTTGAGGAAGGACATTCATGCTATTGAGGGAGTGCAGGGTAGGTTCACAAGGTTAATTCCCGGGGCGGCGGGACTGATATACTGTATGATGAAAGAGCTGATCAACTGGGCTTATATTCACTGGAATTTAGAAGGAAGAGAGGGGATCTTATAGAAACATATATAATTCTTAAGGGATTGGACAGGCTAGATGCAGGAAAAATGTTCCCGATTTTGGGGAAGTCCAGAACACACTTTAAGAGTAAAGGGTAGGCCATTTAGGACTGAGATGAGGAAAAACTTTTTCACCCAGAGAGTTGTGAATCTGTGGAATTCTCTGCACAGAAGGCAGCGGAGGCCAATTCACTGGATGTATTCAAGAGAGAGTTAGATATAGCTCTTAGTGCTAACAGAATCAGGGATATGGAGAAAAACAGGAACGGGGTACCAGTTTTGGATGATCAGCCATGATCCTATTGAATGGCGGCGCTGGCTCGAAGGCATGAATGGCCTACTCCGGCACCTATTTTCTATATTTCTATGTTTCTAAAGAAAGTTCCAGGATTTGGACTCAGTGGCAATGAAGGAATGACCCGCGATGCCAAGAGTGAGGTGGGGTGCCAAGAGTTACTCGTGGAGGGGGAGGCACTGTGAATGTTGGGGGAACCACAGCAGGGCCGCTGAGAACAAAGGGGGTCCCAGTGGGGGTGCTGTTGCCAGGTGCTGTTGAAGGCCTGGGTCACCGCTGCGATCGGAAGATAAGACTGTTCGATTAACGTTTTATAACTTTGTCGGCACATTTGTGTACTGTCCAGGTGAGGTCTACTGTATGATTTTACTGAGCTGTACGCAAAACAAAGCATTTCACTGAACCTAGGTACATGCAACAATAAAGTATCATTGAACTGCCCATTGAATTGAAGCGAAGGCTGATATATTTACAATTTAGACAATAGACAATAGGTGCTGGAGGAGACCATTCGGCCCTTTGAGCCAGCACCGCCATTCAATGTGATCATGGCTGATCATCTACAATCAGTACCCCGTTCCTGCCTTCCCCCCATATCCCCATATCCCTTGACTTCACTATCTTTTAGAGCTCTATCTAACTCACTCTTGAAAGCATCCAGAGAATTGGCCTCCACTGCCTTCTGAGGCAGAGAATTCCACAGATTCACAATTCTCTTGGTGAAAAAGTATCTCCTCGTCTCCGTTCTAAATGGCCTACCCCATATTCTTAAACTGTGGCCCCTGGTTCTGGACTGCCCCAACATTGGGAACATGTCTCCTGCCTCTAGCGTGTCCAATCCATGTATAGTCTTATATGCTTCAATAAGATCCCCTCTCATCCTTCTAAATTCCAGAGTAAATCCCAGCCGCTCCATTCTATCAACAGGATGGTCTTTGCCTAACAAGTCAACTTGCAGTTGGTAGTTTCATTAAATCAGTGCGGCTTCTGTAACACTCAAAAAGCTCGACACATATAGGACATAGCAGCCTGCTCGATAGCCCCATCCATAGGATTCACTCCCTTTCCCACCAACACACATTAACAGCAGTTTGTAGCATCTATGAGACACACTGTAGCAACTCACTATGACTCCTTAAGCAGATCTTCCAATCTCCTGAAATCGACCAGCTAGAAGGACCAGGGCAGCAAAGGTATAGATACACCACCATCTGAAAGTTGCCTTACGAGTCACCTTGACTTTCAAATTTATCAATGCAACTTCACCATAACTTGGTCGAGACTGTGGAACACTCTCTTTAACAGCATTGTGGGTGTAACCACACCTGAAGGACTTTAGAGGCTCGAGAAAGCTGCTCATCATCTCCTTCCCAAGGGCAATTGGGGATGAGTAACTAAATAGACGCAAAGTGTTGGAGTAACTCAGTGGGACAGGCAGCATCTCCGGAGTAAAAGGATGGATGACATTTCAGGTTGGGACCCTTCTTCGGACTGACCCAAACCTAAACGCCACCCATCCTTTTTCTCCGCTGATGCTGAGTTACTCCAACACTTTGTGTCTATCCTTGGTTTGATTTTAACCGGATTCTTCTCCAACTACATCTCACGCTTGATGAGGAGCACGGTGAAATCGGGAAGAAAATTCCTCTTCTGAAGGGTTCTCATCCTGATGTTCCTGCAGTTGGTTAGAGAGAATGCTGCTCAGAGTCTCGACAGCATGCGATGCCAAAGCTAACCCCAATTGGAATGGGGTTTGGATAGAGTGGATGCGGGCAGTGGATGTTTCCGGAGTAAAAAGTCTCGGACTAGAGGTCAGGTTGGGGCCTTTATTCTCTGGAGCCCAAAAGGTTAAACGGGGGACTTTTTAGAGGTCTTTAAAATGATGAGAGGGATCCAACAGAGTTGATGTTTGGCTTTTCCCTTTGAGAATAGGGAAGATTTCTCAAGAGGACATGACTTCAGAATTAAGGGACAGAAGTTTAGGGGTAATATGAGGGGGGTTCTCAGAGAGTGTTCTCATCCTGATGAGCTTCCAGTGCAGTGGTGGAGAGGTTCATTGGTATCATTTAAAACAGCAATTGCGATGCCAAAGGATAACCCCAATGGAGGGTTGGGGTTTGGAGTGCAGGCAGGTGGGACTAAGGGGGAGGAAAAAATTTTTCGGCACGGACTTGTAGGGAAAGTAATTGTTATATGGTTATATGGTTAGGTCATAGCCTCAGAATTAAAGGACATTCCTTTAGGAAGGAGATGAGGAGGTGTTTCTTCAGCTAGAGGGCGGTGAATCTGTGAAACCCATTGCCACAGAAGGCTGTGGAGGCCAAGTCAGTTTTAAGGCAGAGATAGGTAGATTCTTGATTAGTACGGGTGTCAGGGGTCATGGGGAGTAGGCAGGAGAATGGTGTTAGGATGGAGAGATAGATCAGCCACGATTGAATGGCGGAGTAGACTTACGATACGATAGAACTTTATTTATCCCAGGAGCGAAATTGATGGGCCGAATGGCCTAATTCTGCTCCTCTCACTTGTGAACTTCTGACCCAATGCAACCATGATCATCTCGATCAATCACAGACTACTGACCCAAGGGCTGGATGCCAAATGCCCAACTCTCGTCTCCCGGTGGAAAGCTAGGAAGTTAGCAATTTGCATCCTCCATGGACCAGGGGGTGCATCTCCTCCTCCCATCGGGAGGTAACGCTGCCCAGGTTGTCCTGTGTGCCAGACGTTGACTCCGTCGTCAATCGGGATGGACCTGAGCCGCTCGCTGTGTGTCATGAGAGAGAGTGAGTTCCCGGGGAAGGGAATGACATGTGAAGAAGTCCTATCTACCTGCAGCGCACCAGACCACGGTGGCGAGCCTTCTGTGGTGAATAATACATAAAAGCAGTGCAGGTGAACTGTTTAAAGTGCAACCCAAATACTGAAAATAGAACAGCTTCAGCCTAGGGCAAGCACCAGCTGTAAATCATGCATTAACAAGGTGGCATCGTTATATAATAACTCCCTTGTACAAGCCGCGATATTTTCATCAGATTTTTATCACGTATGTTGCTGCTCGAGATGAGCACTCTGACACCAAAACGAAACTTCCAGATTTTCCATTGATCATTTTTGAACACTAAGAAACCCCTGCTTGAATCTTGAACACAACGCAACGCGGAGGGATTAGAACTGCAGACGCTGGTTTAAACCGAAGTCGGACACAAAATGCAGGAGCAAAACTCAACGGGTCGGCCAGCATCTCTGGAGAGAAGGAACAGGTGACGTTTCGGGTCGAGAGACCCTTCTTCAAGCTGAAGACTGAAGTCTGCTGAAGGGTCTCAATAGACAATACACAATAGACAATAGGTGCAGAAGTAGGCCATTCGGCCCTTCGAGCCAGCACCGCCATTCACTGGCTGATCATCCACAGTATCCCGTTCCTGCCTTCTCCCCATATCCCTTGACTCCGCTATCTTTAAGAGCTCCATCTAACTCTCTCTTGAAAGCATCCAGAGAATTGGCCTCCACTGCTTTCTGAGGCAGAGAATTCCACAGATTCGCAACTCTCTGGGTGAAAACGTTTTTCCTCATCTCCTTTCTAAATGGCTTACCTTCTTAAACTGTGGCGCCTGGTTCTGGACTTCCCTAATATCGGGAACATGTTTCCTGTCTCTAGCTTGTCCAATCCCTTAATAATCCTACATGTTTCAATTAGTACCCTCTCATCCTTCTAAACGTCACCGATTCCTTTTCTCCACAGATGCTGCCCGACCCGCCGAGTTACTCCAGCTTTATGTGCCTTGCACCTTAACAGAGCTGCCGTTCCTCACTCTAAAAAGTTTACGCTAGGCGAGGAGTAAATCTGTAATGGCGAATGTTTTTTTTTACTGCTTGCATTTCAGCTGGCCTGGTGGCAACATGAGGAAGCACAGGAGAGGGAAACACTGGCCCGCATGCCCCTGCCATGAAGCTGGAACCGAACTGCCCACTGGCACACATAACTCAAAAAGCCCCACAGATGGTTTGTTTTTCCCGGAGAGTCCCTCGGCGTTCCTTCTCTTTGAACCATGGGTCCTGGATGATTGTTCTAATCAGAAGAGAACATGGTGCTTGTCAGCCGAGAAGATTCCAGCGGAGGGCACACAGATGGTGGGCCGGTCCCCGGTCGAAGTAGCTAGTTAAAGGAAGGCCCCCGCTCTCTCTCTCTCTCTCTCAACCAGTGTCTCTCGTCTGAGCGGCCTGCAAAGATGTGACACAAATTGTACCATGGAGATCTGGGGCGTGACAGCAATATCGGCATCTTGTACCCTACTGATTTCAATCTCATTACAGCCTGCACCTGCCCAAGGCCAGTAATATCCCTGGTAGGTGGAAACAAGAAAAGCGACAAGGCCTTATACGATTATTAAGGGATTGGACACGCTAGAGGCAGGAAACATGTTCCCGATGTTGGGGGAGTCAGTTTAAGAATAAGGGGTAAGGCATTTTGAACGGAGTCGAGGAAACACTTTTTCACACAGAGAGTTGTGAGTCTGTGGAATTCTCTGCCTCAGAGGACGGTGGAGGCCGGTTCTCTGGATACTTTCAAGAGAGAGCTTGATAGGGCTCTTAAAGATAGCAGAGTCAGGGGATATGGGGAGAAGGCAGGAACGGTGTACTGATTGTGGATGATCAGCCATGATCACATTGAACGGTGGTACTGGCTCGAAGGGCTGAATGGCCTACTCCTACATCTATTGTCTACTGTCTATTGCCTCTTCGCCCCACACTGCACCTATCTGCACAGCTACCTCATGGCACAGGGGAAGGCGTGGTCTGTAGGGCCTCGTTCAAAGGCTGAGAAGTGGGATTAGTCTGAGTAGTGCAGGAAGGAACGGCAGGTGCTGGTTTAAACCGAAGATAGTCACAACATGCTGGAGTAACTCTGCGGGACAGGCAGCATCTCTGGAGAGATGAGGAATGGGTGACGTTTCGGGTCAAGAAGAAGGGACTGAAGAAGGGTCTCGACCCGAAACATCACCCATTCCTTCTGTTCAGAGATGCTGCCCGTCCCGCTGAGTTACTCGCTTGTACTCTCCCGGCTTGTAGTCGCTAGAATTTAGAAGATTGAGGGGGGATCCTATAGAAACTTACAAAATTCTTAAGGGGTTGGACAGGCTGGATGCAGGAAGATTGTTCCTGATGTTGGGGAAGTCCAGAACACAGAGAGTGGTGAATCTCTGGAACTCTCTGCCACAGAAGGTAGTTGAGGCCAGTTCATTGGCTATATTTAAGAGGGAGTTAGATGTGGCCCTTGTGGCTAAAGGTATCAGGGGGTATGGAGAGAAGGCAGGTACAGGATACTGAGTTGGATGATCAGCTATGATCATATGGAATGGCGGTGCAGGCTCGAAGGGCCGAATGGCCTACTCCTGCACCTATTTTCTATGTTTCTATGTTTCTATGTTACTCCAGCATGTAATAGCATTATCCTACACACTGGGGACAATTTACAATTTTATCGAAGCCAGCGGGACTGACAGCATCTCTGGATGGAAGGAATGGGTGTCGTTTCGGGTCGAGAACCTTCTTCAGACTTAATAGCTTGGTTTTAGCTGGCGTGGACACATTGCTCTGATTAACACCATCTGTGTCGTACAATTGCTGAGATTTCATGGCCAAGGTGGTGTAATGTACCTGAAAGCGGTTCTAAGGACCTGCACTTGTTCGTTTGGGCGCTATTAGACCTTTGTCACAGGTAGAATAGGCTTTATGCAGGCAGCCAAGATGGATTATTCTGAACTTGTACCTGCCTCAACTACTTCCGTTAGCAACTCGTTCCATATACCCACTATCCCCTGTGTGAAATGGTTGCTCCTCAGATCCCTATTAAATCTTTCCTCTCTCACCTTAAACACATGCCCCCTTGTTCTTGATTCACCTAGCCTAGAGCCATAGAGTGATACAGTGTGGAAACAGGCCCTTCCGCCCAACTTGCCCATACCGGTCAACATGTCCCAGCTACACTAGTCCTATCTGCCAGCATTTGGTCCATATCCCTCCAAACCTATCCTATCCATGTACCAAGCATGACATTCGGAGGCTGCAGCGAATCGTCCGATCAGCTGAGAAGGTTGTTGGCTGCAACCTTCCCCCCCATTGACGAACTGTACACTGCAAGGGCCAGGAAGCGAGCGGGTAAGATCATCTCTGACCCCTCTCACCCTGGCCACAAACTCTCTGAAGCACTTCCCTCAGGAAGGCGACCCCGGACTGTCAAAGCTGCCACAGCCAGACATAAAAACAGTTTTTTTTCACAAGTAGTAGCTCTACTCAATAAACACAATTTTGCAGCCTCTTTTTGCTCTAACCATATAATAACCATATAACAATTACAGCACAGAAACAGGCCATCTCGACCTTTCTAGTCCGTGCCGAACACATATTCTCCCCTAGTCCCATATAGCTGCGCTCAGACCATAACCTTCCATTCCCTTCCCGTCCAATCTCTGGTATTTTATTTCATTGACATGTTTAAATTATAATGTTTTATTATTAATGTTGAATGTTTTATGTGTCATTCTTAATTGTTACTGTATGTCGTGTTGTTACTTGCGAGCAGAGCGCCAAGGCAAATTCCTTGTATGTGAATACTTGGCCAATAAACTTTCATTCATATATACATTCATTCATGCATTCAATCATTCAATCATTCATTCATTCATTCATTCATTCATTCATTCAATCATTCATGCATTCATCATTCAATCAATCATTCATTCATTAATTCAATCATTCATTCATACTTGTCTAACTGCTTCTTAAACGTTGGGATAGTCCCAGCGCCATCTACCTCCTCTAGCAGCTTGCTCCACACACCCACCACCCTTTGTGTGAAACCTGGGAAAAAAACCCTGGGAAAAAGACTGTGAATTCAACTAAGCTATCCCCCTCGAGATTATATACACCTCCGTCGGATCACCCCTCAGCCTCCTGTGCTCCAGGGACTAATTCCTTCTGTCGGGAAGTGGAGACCACAAGACAAGTGTGGTGGGAAGCAGATTGTGAATTGGAAGGAACCAAAGGGAAGGCTGTGAGTGTTGGCTGAAGGTGATGGGTCATAAGTGAAGGCTGGCTTGGTTAGGGAAGGTGGTAGTAGAGACAGTATAGGGCAGTTAGGATCATAGTTGGAAGGTGAGGGGTGATAGTACCAGGGAGATAATTAACGGGGTGAACAATGATCACAGGGAGGATTCAGGGAAATGATACACCTGTGGACAGGATGGGTGGTATGGACCAAAGTGCTCACTTAATCGACCTCTGAGTTGAGTTGAGTCGAATTAATTGTGCGCTGAAGTACTGGGAAAAGCTTTTGTTGCGTGCTAACCAGTCAGTGGCCACATCTTCTCATCTCCCCCCATGTCTGCCTTCCGCAAAGGCCAATCCCTCCGCAACTCCCTTGTCAATTCTTCCCTTCCCTCCCGTACCACCCCCTCCCCGGGCACTTTCCGTTGCAACCGCAAGAAATGCAACACCTGTCCCTTCACCTCCCCCCCCCCGACTCCATTCAAGGACCCAAGCAGTCGTTCCAGGTGCGACAAAGGTTCACCTGTATCTCCTCCAACCTCATCTACTGCATCCGCTGCTCTAGATGTCAGCTGATTTACATCGGGGAGACTAAGCGCCGGTTGGGCGATCGTTTCGCCGAACACCTCCGCTCAGTCCGCAATAACCTACCTGAACTCCCGGTGGCTCAGCACTTCAACTCCCCCTCCCATTCCCAATCCGACCTCTCTGTCCTGGGTCTCCTCCATTGCCAGAGTGAGCAACACCGGAAATTGGAGGAACAGCACCTCATATTCCGCCTGGGCAGCTTGCATCCTGATGGCATGAATGTTGAATTCTCCCAATTTTGCTAGCCCTTGCTGTCTCCTCCCCTTCCTTAACCCTCGAGCTGGCTCCTCCCATCCCCCCGCCCCCGGCCTCCTCCTCCCCCCTTTTTCCTTCCTTCTTCCTTCCCCTCCCCTCCCCCCATCATCAGTCTGAAGAAGGGTTTCGGCCCAAAACGTTGCCTATTTTCTTCGCTCCATAGATGCTGCTGCACCCGCTTAGCTTCTCCAGCAATTTTGTGTACCAGTGGAAATACAATACTTGATTACAATTGAGCCATTTGCAATATACAGATACATGATGAAGGGAATAAAGTGAATAATGTTATTGCAAAATAAAGCCAGTAAAGTCCAATGAAAGATAGCCCAGGCTTCTCCAATGAAATGAATAGTATCTCAGGGCATGTAGTTTAGTTTAGTTTAAAGATACAGTGCGGAAACAGGCCCTTCGGCCCAACGGGTCCGTGCCGACCAGTGATCCTACACACACTTGGGACAATTTTTACATTTGCCATTAACCTACAATTTGCAATTTGCCATTAACCTACATTTGCAATTACCCTACAAACCTGGACGTCTTTGGAGTGTGGGAGGAAGCCGAAGGTCTCGGAGAAAACCCACGCAGGTCACGGAGAGAATGTACAAACTCCGTAGTCGGGATCGAACCCGGGTCTCCGGCGCTGCATTCACTGTAAGGCAGCAACTCTACTGCTGCGCCACCGTGCCGCTTGGCAGAATGTTGGTAGAATGGTGCAGTTGCCTGACAGGGAGGGAATTTGTTGCGCTCCAAGGAATAATTCCTTCTGTCAGGAAGTGGAGATAATAAGACAAATGTGGTGGGAACCAGATTGAACATTGGAAGGAACTAAAGGTTCCTAGTGATCAGCAATAGTGTTTGTAGCTGCCAGGACCTGAGGGCCTGAGCTCTCAGGAGAGGTTAGGGCTTTATTCCCTGGAACACAGGTGGCTGAGGGGTGATCATTTAGAGGTGTATAAAATCATGAGGGGAATAGTTCAGGGCAAATGCACCCGGGAGTCTTTATCCCATAGATAGGGGAATCAAGAACTAGAGAACATAGGTTTAAGGTAAGAGAGGAAAGATTTAATAGGGACCCGAGAGGCAACATTTTCACACAGGAGATAGAGGGTATATGGAACGAGTTACTAAAGGAAATAGTTGATGCAGATACAATCTCTATTACTAAAAGTCTGATCTTGACCACTTCCTGTTTTTCTGTTTCATGATTTTAGAAAAATGCTGCCACTTACGGCTGTGTTTTTGGCCATCTTACTCAGAGTCCCCCTCCGCTGCGCAGGACAAGAGGATTTTTCCCATCGATGAAAAATAAAAGAGTATTAATGTTTAAAAAATGTTGAGATTATCTCTGATGCCCCTGATTGTGGGAGGGGGGAGGGACTATAAAACCCAGAACCGTTATGCCTCAGTCAGTCTCTGCAAGATGGGGGAAGTGAGAGGGTCACATCTCTCAGTCTGAGCTGTGAATAACACTGAACACATGTTTACTAAACTATGAGTGTGGTTTTACTGACCTTGAATGCCCTTAAAGTGGTTTAAAAATTAGGGTTAGGGTAAAAGTAAAAGCATTGCAAATGGTTGGTGGAATTTGGGTTGAAGTAAAAGCACTGCAAATGGTTGGTGGGGATTTGGGTTGAAGGAAAAGCACTGCAAATGGTTTGTGATCTAAACTTGACAACTTCCTGTTTGCGCTGTATATTGATTTAAGATAAAACGCTACCACTTACGGCTGTGATTTTTGGCCATCTTACCCAACCTCCCTCTGCTCATCAGGTGCAGAGGATTCTTCCCATCAATGAAAAATAAAAATGTTATTAGTGTTTAAAAAAGGTTGAGAATCTCTCTCCTGTCAATCACGCCATGAAGGCCACACCTTTTCCGGTGGGCAGGGGGAGGGATTATAAAACCCGGAAGTGTGGGTGTGGCTCAGTCTCTGCATGATGGGGGAGGGAGAGGTCACGACTGTCTGAGCTGTGAATCAACGGAACACACTGAATGTCTACTGAACTGTGAGTGTGGTGTTTTGTGTGGTTTTATGGTGGATTCACCCTGCTTGAAATGGTATGAAAACCATTTGAATTTGGTGGCCTTGCACCCTGCATGAAATGGTATGAAACTGCACTTGAATTTGGTGGCCTTGCACCCTGCTTGAAATGGTAGGAAAATGGATTTGAATTTGGTGGTCTTGCACCCTGCTTGAAATGGAATTTCAAGGAATAGCCATGAGTCAACTGCCAGCCCACCAGCTGTGAGTGAGCTGCCAGCACATCAGGCTTGAGGGACTGAGCTGCCACCCCAAGAATCCATTTGGCCCACAATGTCCATACTAGCCCTCTGTGACCATCAGCCCACAACACCCAGCGCTCCAGAAAGCCCCCCCTCCCCCCCACTGGCCACCAATATTGGAATTGGTGGAGAGGTGGAATATTGCATTGGGGGACCAGCCCTCCCTTGTGAACATGGGACCCAACGGGTCCCACTTAGTCTTGTAACATATGAAAGACATTTGGACAGGTTCGTGGATAGGAAAGGTTTAGAGAGATATGGGCTGAATGCAGACAAATGGGACTAGCATAGATTGGGCATCTTGGTTGGTATGGACAAGTTGGATCGAAGGGCCATTTCACTACTGTACGATTTTAAAACACTAGAAGAGAGGATTTCCTTTTCCTAACGTGCAGAGTATTTTGCCTTTGGCTGCCTGATGCCCGTTGATTTCACTGATGGTATTAATTGACTGTGCGCACTATTTCACGAGCCTTTTTTACAAGTTTAAACAAATAAAACCAGGCAGCTAAAGGGGCTTCTCAGACCTAAATGGTTAAAAAATTACTTAAAATAGACACAAAGTGCTGGATTAACTCAACAGGACAGGCAGCATCTCTAGAGAAAAAGATGTGTAGGCCAGAAGGTTGTGGAGGCCAAGTCAACAGTTATTTTTAATGCAGAGATAGATAGATTCTTGATTAGTACTGGGATCAGGGCTTATGGGAAGGCAGGAGAATGGGGTTAAGAGGGAAAGATAGGTAAGCCAAGATTGAATGGCGGAGTAGACTTGATGGGCTGAATGGCCTAATTCTGCTCCCATCACCAATGAACATATGAACTTATGACAGTCGACGTTTCCAATAATGGACCTCTCTTCTATCTATATTGAGCCTGAATTAGGGTCGCAACCTGAAATGCCACCTATCCTTTTTCTCCAGAGATGCTGCCTGACCTGTTGAGTTACTCCAACATTTTTTGTCCGTCTTTGGTATAAACCCGCATCTGCAGTTCTTTGTTTCGAACTAATAACTCATTTGGTTTGGCGGAAGTACAGCGTTTAAATACATTAGGTGCCGATGTTCCCCATTGATAGTTTATCAGCTGATAACCCAACACGCATAATTTCAAACCTGAAAAACTTAACTAGACATCAACTAATTTATTATTGATTAAACATTTTGCCCAACCATGCATCTGGTCAATAAATCTAGTGACGAGAAGGTAGAAGAATTAACCTAACGTTTAAGGAATAACCTCGTAAATGGTGCCTATGCATGGGGAAGCTATGGCTTAGGGTTTTGCAAAATTGTTTAAGTATAGCATTACCATTGTGTCTGATGACCTGGACCAATTTCGACAGGTGCACAATTGAAAGCATCATATCTGCATGCATCACAGCTCGACTTAGCAACTGGTTTGCCCAAGAACGCAAGAAATTGCAGAGAGAAGTGAATGCAAACCAGTCCCTCAGGCAAAACCATGCTTCCCCACCCATCCCTACTCCCCCACCATCGACTCTATCTATACCTCACATTGCCTTCAGAAAGCAGCCAACATAATCAAGAACCGCTTACACCCTGGACATGGACGTTACAGTGCCACAGCAGTAGAATTGTTTCCTCACAGCGCAAGAGACCCAGGTTCGATCCTGACTGCGGGTGCTGTCTGTACGGAGCTTGTACGTTCTCCCCGTGACCTGCGCGGTTTTTCCCCGGCAGCTCCGGTTTCCTCCCACACTACAAAGACGTACAGGTATGTAGGTTAAATGGCTTGGTACAATTGTAAATTGTCCCTGGTGTGTGTGGGATAGTGTTAGTATCACTGGTCGGCACAGACTCGGTGGGCCAGAATGCCTGTTTCTGCGCTGTATGTCTAAACTTTCAACTAAAATCTCTCTTCTCCCCTCTCCCATTAAGCAGACCATACAATAGCACGTACCACCAGATTCAAGAAAAAAATCTTCCCCGCTGTTACCAGACCGTTGAATGGACCTCTCTTGCGGTAAGACAGAATTCCCAATCTTCCAACCTACCTCCAATGCCCACTTTAGACTTTTTTCCATCTGCATTTTTACCATTAATGTAGCGTTTCCACTTCCTGAGAAGATTATGGAGATTTGGTATGTCAAAGAGGATTCTCTTGAAATTCTGCAGGTGCACAGCAGAGAGCCTACTGACTGGTTGCATCGTGGCCTGGTTCGTCAACTTGAACGTCCAGGAGCGGAAAAGACTGCAAAAAGTTGTGACCACTGCCCAGGCCATCCCCACCTCCCCACCTCCCCTGGCTCTGACCTCCCCACCATCGAAGAGATCTATCACAAAGGCAGCCAACATCATCAAAGACCCACCATCCTGGCCACACACTCATCCCAACGTTGCCATCGGGAAGAAGGTACAAGAGCCTGAGAACTGTAATGTCCAGGTTCAGGAACAGCTTCTTCCCTAAAGCCATCAGGCTATTAAACACAACAACCTCATAAGCTATGATCTACAATAGACTATTATTATTATTATTATTATTATTGCACTGTTATTGCTTGTTCTTTTTTTCTGAGTTTTTGTTATATTATTTATTATGATTACATATTCTGTTGTGCTGCAGCAATGTTCTATCTGGGACAAATGACAATAAAACACTCTTGATTCATGACTATATTCTGCACTCTTTATTTTCTCTGTTTCACCAGCTGACATATTCATGATTTGCCTGCATAACACCCAAAACAAATGTTTTCACTGTACCCCAATCCACATGGCAATAGTGATCTAACACCTATACCGATACTATTGATGTGAGGACGGGACAGCTAAAGAAGGGTCTCGCTACCTATACCTTTTCTACAGAGGCGCTGCCTGACCTGCTGAGTTACTCCAGCATTTTGTGTCTATCTTCCAGTGATGTGAGGGATGTTCGTTGATCCAGTGTATTGAGATTAGTGCCTGAGTACCTAACACTTTGTCAGGTATTATCTTTTATTCTTGGGACTACGAAGAAGCCCTAATTATTGATCCCTTCTATTTATATATAAGAAGTGTAGGAACAGCAGAGATATTAGTAACATCAAGGGACACATGCATTTTACAGTCATGTTGCCTATAGCCTTCGGAGACAGTTTTATAATTGCTCATTGGTTTGGGGCTTAATTAGATACTAGATTTTAAGATTCCAGAATTAGACACTGCATTTGATAGAAAAATAATTTAAAAATTACTTAATAATCTAGATAATGCTTGTAAATGGAAATGATTAGTGCACAATTCACATTCGCCAAAGAGACTTTTAACAATTCTCTAATTCACATTCTCCAAATTTTTTTCTTTGGTAAGTTCATTTATAGTAACTCAAGAGCTAAGAAGTAAAGATTAGTCCTTGGAAGTGCAAATATTCCTTTGGGAATTGATCGCTTGATCCTATAGCAGCAAATAGGTTATATAACTTGGGTCACAAGCAGAACAGCTTCCGAATGATTTTATGGTGTTCCACTTTACACTGTGGAAAACTGGAGCCCCTGATCATAGTTTCCTCTTCTTTCAAATTTAACTTCATAAATTCTTAAGTCGTAGGAGCGGAATTAGGCCATTCGGCCCATCAAGTCTACTAGGCCATTCAATCACGGCTGATCTATCCATCTCAACCCCATTCTCCTGCCTTCTCCTCATAACCCGACACCCACACTATTCAAGAATCTATCGATCTCTGCCTTAGATATGTCCATTGACTTGGCCTCCATGGCGTTCTGGTTGTGGACGGTAGAAAATTGGAGGTCATCAGAGAGGAAGTAGATACATTTTTGAAGAGCGGGCAATTTGGGCAATGAGGAACTGGAGCAGGCCTGGAGCAGATTATCCACGATCATATTTAATGGCCTCGCGTACATGCCGCCACAGGGCAAAATTCATGCGCACACACACAGTGCATGTGTGTGAATGTACACACACAAATATGCCGTCTCAACATTTAAGAAATGTTTAGACGGGTACATGGATAGGGCATGATTATTGGGATCACAATCACAATAATGCTTTATTAGCCAAGTATGTTTTGCAAAAATACGAGGAATTTTATTTGCCAAGTCAGTCATCCAAATAAAAAGCAACGGAACACACAAAACACATTTTAACATAAACATTCACCGCAGTGACTCCTCCACATGCCTCACTGTGATGGAAGGCCAAAAAAAGTTCAATTCTCTTCCCTTCATTGGGCTGATATGGCCAAATGCAGGCAGGTGGGACTAGTGCGGATGGGACATGTTGGGCCGAAGAGCCTGTTTCCACATTATAAAGGGCCTGTCCCACCTTTTCGGTTTTTTTTGCGACTGCCAGCATCATTGACTGACAGACCAGGTCACCGAAAAATACGCGGCATGAGGCGGCGTGATGGCGTATGACGTGGCGGTGATGCAGCGAGATGGCGTATGACGTGGCGGTGATGATGTATGACGTGCTGTGTTTTTTCAAGTGTCGCATTTTTTTTGTCTCCGCTGGATTTTGAAATGTTCTAAATCTTTTGGCGACCCTGATATGACGCCAGCAAAATCGCCAAGTTTGACAGGCCCTTAAGACTCTATGACTCAGTTTAGTTTATTGTCACATGTACCGAGGTATAATGAAAAGCCTTTGTTGCATGCTAACCAGCTCTATAAGATGACTCTATAAGAGGACAAAGCACATATTTTGCATGGGAGATGTGCCCAAAAAGCTGGAGTAACTCAATGGGTCAGACAGCATCTCTGGAGAAAAGGAAAAGGTGACGTTTCGGGACCAGAAACGTGAGTCTGAAGCAGGGTCTTGACCTGAAAAGTCACCTATTCCTTTTCTCCAGAGATGCTGCCTGCCCCATTAAGTTACTCCAGCATTTTGTGTTTAAACGGGCATCTGCAGTTCCTTCCTGCACATATTTAATTTTGCACGTTTAATTTCATACAGTTTTTTCTTGCACAATCCATGCGTCTGACCAGTTGGATCTGTTCCTTTAAACAGCTGTATGGAGAAATGGTTGGATTGAAGGGCAGAGGTGCCCTTGTCTTTAAAGCTGCCTCCATCAGAGGGCTGAAAAACAGGCGCACACTCCCAGCATGGCTTCCGTCGCTGTTTTTTGAGTGCACAGCCAGTATCGTTTCGCCTGCAGGGCAAAACAACATTATAAGGAAGCTCCTCTAGTGCCCTGCACCCTGAGAGGCAGTAATAAACTACAGACCATTTAACTGCATGGCTGAGCACTGGCAGTGTACGCTCACATCGATTCTGGCAACTGCCAGTCAAACTGGAGATGAGAGAGCGAGAGATCTCATCTTCCAAAGCCCAGGGAATGTCTTACTTGTGGAAGTGTGTGCAATAGCTGCCAAGGTGAAAGGCAGCAACATCAAGAATGACATTGGGGGGGGGGACAATCTAACCTTATTATCGTTAATGACCAGATCATTGACCTTCATTTTACCTTGCATCTACATCTACAAACTTTACACCCCTTCTAAAACCCATAGAGTCAGATAGTGATACAGTGTGGAGACAAGCCCTTCGGCCCAACTCACCCACACCGGCCAACAATGTCCGAGCTACCCTAGTCCCACCTGCCTGCTCTTGGTCCATATCCCACCAAACATGTCTTGGCCATGTACCTGTCCAACTGTTTCTTAAACGATGGGATAGTCGCAGCCTCAACTACCTCCTCTGGCAGCTTGTTCCCATACACCCACTGTGATGGGCGTCTGCTGTTCATCTGCTGTTACCTGACCAAATCTGCTACTGCTTCTTCGAAGGATAGGATCCAATTGCACAGACATGAGCCATCCAGTTCAGTTTAGTCTATTGTCATGTGTACCGAGGTACAGTGA
Organism: Leucoraja erinaceus; assembly: GCF_028641065.1. Taxonomy (NCBI): domain Eukaryota; kingdom Metazoa; phylum Chordata; class Chondrichthyes; order Rajiformes; family Rajidae; genus Leucoraja; species Leucoraja erinaceus. The sequence continues at coordinate 8,908,034 of NC_073385.1, read as the reverse complement.
AAAGCTTTTGTTGTGTGCCAACTGGTCAGCGGTATAACTCAGCGGGTCAGGCAGCACCTCCAGGGGCCATGGATAGCCAACCTTTGGTTTGGCATCCATCGATGTGGATAGGCAAAATCATAGTTCAGCACGGTGGCGCAGCGCTAGAGTTACTGTCTTACAGCGCCAGAGACTCGGGTTCGATTCTGACTACGGGTGCTGACTGTACGGAGTTTGAACGTTCTCCCTGAGACCTGCATGGGTTTTCCCCCGGGTGCTCCCGTCTCCTCCCACATTCCAAAGACGTACGGGATTGTTGGTTAATCGGCTTTGGTAAAAATGGTAAATTGTCCCCAGCATGTAGACTGGTGTACAGGGATCGCTGGTCGGTGCGGACTCGGTGGGCCGAAGGGCCTGTTTCCGCGCTGTGTCTCTAAACTAACTAAAGTCCCTTCCTGATCCAAAACGTCACCTATCCATGTTCTCCAGAGATGCTGCCTGACCTGCTAAGTTACTCCAGCACTTTGTGTTCAACACAGTGATCTCCCTGTAGTTCCCACTACAGAGCTTTTAGCAATGCCTGTGGCCCTCGCTTATATCGGAGACCTTGGCTTAGTTTGCAAATTAGGGTAGCATCATGTGTTCTCAATTTCAAGCTTTGCACAAGCACATAAATTATTTGTTTCAACCGTAACTGTTCGTAGGCAAATTTTGCAAAGTAGTATTTTCCATGAAGTGATATCATCAACTAAAACTGACAGGATTTACACAGCCAAATACCAGCACTCAACAGTACAGTCACTGGTTTACCACCAATATTATTTGCAATTGAAAAGAAAACGCTGAGGCAGTAAAACGTATAACCGTAATTACTTCTTTCCTTCAACCGTGTTGAAAGAAAGGCTCCATTCATTGGTTCTATATCTCTCTCTAGTACCATATATATGTTTCCCTTTCCCATGACTCTCAGTCTGAAGAAGGGTCTCAGCCTGAAACACTAGAGATGCAGCCTGACCTGCTGAGTTACTCCAGTTTTTTGTGTGTACCTTCGGTTTAGACCAGCATCTGCAGTTCCTTCCTACTCAATACTTTGTATCTTTTTCTGTGCACCCATCTTCTACAGTGCCGGATTTACGTATAAGCTAAACAAGCTGTAGCTTAGGGCCCCCACTTTCTAGGGGGCCCCCCGAAAAAATTGATGGGCCTCGAAGTCTAGGGGGGCCTCCGGCCAAGGCAGGACACCTACCGTTCAACTCTGGGCGGCCCCTCTCTCTATCTCTCTCTCTCCATCTCTCCCCGCTATCCGTGTCCGGGCCGCCGGGCTCCGCTCGCTCCTCATCCGCCGGCAAGGCACGGCACGGCAGGCTGCCTTGCACATGCGCACAACCACGGCCAGCACGTCATCGGCCGCCCTGCGCATGCGCACTGCAACGGCAACTGGTCGGCGCTGGGCACTTTCTCCCTCGCTTTGAATTGTGGGAGATTTGGCCGCCATGGCTCTCCGGTCGTTGGGGGCCTCACAAGTGGAACAGCTTAGGGCCTCTCTTCATCTAAATCCGGCATTGATCTTCTATGTGGAGACGGAGGGTTAGGATATGTGTAAGACAGGGCACGGGTGTTTAGCATTTCAGTGTTGAATTAATTGTCTGTAGTTTTCATTACTGTGTGGATAGTTATACCGTTAAGGGCCTGTCCTACTTAGGCGATTTTTCAGGCGACTACAAGCGACTAGACTGTCGCCACATGGTTGCCTGGGTGTTGCCCGTATGGTCGTGAGTTGTCCCCTCAGTCGCCCAAAGAGTCGTAGAGTCATTCTGGTCGCCGCTGGATTTTCAACATGTTCAAAACTTGACGCCAATGAGCGTGGCTTGACTTCTCCCAACGTAAGTGCTGTCGTAGGTTGTCGCCACGATGAAGTAGGTTGTTGCCAGGTGGCGTAGTTAACGCCAGTGCTGACTTCGGTGAACCCCATTGGCGACTACCAACGTCAACTGGTGACAGGTACCGGCGACTGAATTGTCTTCATTTGTCGCCGACAGGGTTGTAGCGTTGGTTGCCGTAGGTTGGCGCCTGTGTGGACGTAGGTTGACGTAGGTGTGGTCGTAGCTGGACGTCCGGTTGTCCATAGCTTGCCATAGCTTGACGTCGACTAGGTGGTAGCTTGTCGTAGACATTGTCCTATGGGGATTCAGTCGCTGGTTTTTCGGTGACCTGCTGCAGTTTTAACTCCTGCTGCAACTTACACCCTATGGCAGTCGCCGGCAGTCGCCTAAAAAATTGCCTCTAAGTGGGACAGGCCCTTTAGTTGCTTAGTAGTCCATTCTGGTAGCATAGGTGGTGAGAACAGGTATTGATAGGGATGCTTCTCGGATACCAGAACTAACTGTTGAGCCTTCCCGAGGTGTTGTGAGCCTAACTCAAATGGAACACCAGAGAAGGGATGTGCCCATTTGATAACCCCAATGATACACTGGCATCCACATGCCTAGTTATTGTTGTCCTATAGTTTAACTGTGCAAATAATTTTTGGAGTCTCATGTGGGATTGGGTCAGGGTTTTTTTGTTAAACGTTTAGCTTGTGTGTTTGTTAACATGTAGACAGCTTCTTATTGAATATGAAGTTAGTTATTGTTCTCTAGCATTAGTGTGTATAGGCAGTAGATACTAATTTGGCATTCATAAGGTCATAAGTGATAGGAGCAGAATTAGGCCATTTGACTTATCAAGTCTACTCCACCATTCAATCGTGGCTGATCTATCTCTCCCCCCTAACCCCATTCTCATGCCTTCTCCCCGTAACCCCTGACACCTGTACTAATCAAGAATCTATCTATCTCTGCCTTAAAAATATCCGCTGACTTGGCCTCCACAGCCTTCTGTGGCAAAGAATTCCACAGATTCACCACCCTCTGACAATAGATTCCTCCTCATCTCCTTCCTAAAGGAACATCCTTTAATTCTGAGGCTATGACCCCTGGTCCCCACATCCATTCTTTCCAAGTCTTTCACGATTTGATGAAATTCGGTTTCAATGAGGTCCCCCCCCTTATTCTTCTAAACTCCAGTGGGTAGAGGCCCAGTGCCGCAAAACACTCATCATATGTTAACCCACTCATTACTGGACTTGGCGTTTAGTTTTTGGTCCTTGGTTTTCTATGTTGAGTACTTACCCTTGTATTGCAGCACACGGACCTTTCACAGGTTTATCAGTCACTGGTTAGCCACCAAATGTATTTGCAATTGAAAAGAAAATGCTAAAGAAGTAAAACTTATAGCCATAATTACTTGTTGAAGGGAAGACTCAATATACTTTGTATCTTTATCTGCGCACTCATCTTTAATGTGGCATTTTGGCGATTGCCTTCTGTCAATGCACATGCACTACATCTTCAGGTTCCATCAACCTTACATCCTTGGAGAGCTCTAACAAATTTATCAGATGCCGTTTACTTTTCATAAAACTGGGGCTCACCTTGCTGTGCCTTTTAATTACTTTTAAGGCGGAGATTGACAGATTCTTGATCAGTCTGCGTGTTACGGGCTATGGGGAGAAGGCAGGAGAATGGGGTTGATATGGAAAGATCAATCAGCCGTGGTTGAATGGCGGAATAGACTTGATGGGCCGAATGGCCTAATTCTGCTCCTATAACGCATGAACATGCATTACTCAATCGATGCTCCCCACGTCTGCCCATCTAAGGATTGGAAGAGTGACACACTTGACTTGGGGGCATGGGGTGTGATTTCTGCACCTCAATCAGCACTTTATAGGCAAACACTCTGTATCTCATCAAACCTTCCTCACCCCCTCCACCCAAACTAGTGCTAATCTACACGCCTCCTCCGTACTCAGCGTGACAAAGTTCAGGAACATGCTACATGATCACTTTTTGCTGGAGACCCAAGTTCCTGACATTTACCAGGAAGGCATTCTTAAGGCCCTGTCCCACTTTTCCCGAGTTACTCACAAACTCTCCCGAGTTCTCCCCTTGATTCGAACTCGGAGAATTAAGGTAATAGCCGTTCATAGGTACTCGGGCTAATTTTTTTAACTTGTGGACATTTTTCAACATGTCCCGACTTACCTGATGCTCCAAGTTCCTACGGCTGGCATTACGAGCCGCTACGAAACATCTACGGACTCCTGCGAGCTCACTACCGACATTCGGCGACATTCCCCGAGTTCTAATCAAGGGGAAAACTCGGGAGAATTGGTGAGTAACTCGGGAAAGTGGGACAGAGCCTTAACATGGTTAATCACACAGACTGCTGCTATGCATCTGACAATCATTTATGCATTTATACTTTTCTTCCCACAGTACCTTCCCATATAACCCTAGGAGTTGAAAACACCCGCCCCACTGCCCAGAAGAACAGTGCTGGAGTAGCTCAGTGGGTCAGGCAGCATCTCAAGAGAACATGGAGAGGTCACATTTCAGTCTGAAACATCTCCTGTTTTGTTCTATCTTCCCCTCACCCATCTCCCTCCTCCTTCAAACCTTTTCTTCTCAGTCTGAAGAAGTGTCCCTACCTAAAACGTCACCGATCCACGTTCTCCTGAGATGCTGCCTGACCCACTGAGTTACTCCAGCACTCTGTATTCCTCTTTTGTAAACCAGCATCTGCAGTTCCTTGTTTCTACATGTCCCACTATCAAGATGCCCAAACATGGTCATTCACTTAGACCTCTTTCAATTCAGTGCAGCTTAATCAATGTGTACAGTATGCTTTCCTCGAACTGAACCATACATAGAAACATAGAAAATAGGTGCAGGAGTAGGCCATCCCTGCCTCCTCTCCATACCCACTGACCTCCTTAGCCACAAGGGCCACATCTAATTCCCTCTTAAATATAGCCAATGAATTGGCCTCAACTACCGTCTGTGGCAAAGAATTCCACCACTCTCTGTGTAAAAAATGATTTTCTCATCTTGGTCCTAAAAGACTTCCCCCTTATCCTTAAACTGTGACCCCTTGTCCTGGACTTCCCCAACATCGGGAACAATCGTCCTGCATCTAGCCTGTCCAACCCCTTAAGAATTTTGTAAGTTTCTATAAGATCCCCCCCTCAATCTTCTAAATTCTAGCGAGTACAAGCCGAGTCTATCCAGTCTACATAGATTGATTGATTGATTGATTGAAAAATACAGCATGGAAATAGGCCCTTCAGCCCACTGAGTCCATGCTGACCATTGATCAGCTGTTCACTCTAGTTCTACGTTATTCCACTTTGTCGTCCATGACAGAGATAAGAACAATAGGCATGAGAGAGGCTTGAGGAGTTGTGGATTGTGATGCTAGGGGGATTTATATTGTTCAACCCCTTGTCTAGAGAAGAAAGACGTTGTATTGGACACATGCTGATCCGGTAGATGAGGGGAAAGGTTGTCATTCAATAACATCGGGAGCATTGGGGAGCATGGATGATGGTGACAGGTAGCTAATGCAAAGTAGGGCGGCATGATGGCGTAGCGATAGACTACGTGTTGGTGACCCGGGTTCGATCCTGGCTACTGGTGCTCCAGAACAAGGGGTCACAGTTTAAGGATAAGGGGGAAATCATTTAGGACCGAGACGAGTAAAAACATTTTTCACACAGAGAGTGGTGAATCTCTGGAACTCTGCCACAGAATGTAGTTGAGGCCAGTTCATTGGCTATATTTAAGAGGGAGTTGGATGTGGCCCTTGTGGCTAAAAGGATCAGGGGGTATGGAGAGAAGGCAGGTACAGGATACTGAGTTGGATGATCATATTGAAGGGCCCAATGGCCTACTCCTGCACCTATTTTCTATGTTTCTATGTCTGTACAGAGTGTGTTCGTTCTCCCCATGACCTGGGTGTGTTTTCTCCGCGATCTTCAGTTTCCACCCACATTGCAAAGACGTGGAGGTGTGTAGGTTAATTGCTTTGGCATGAACATTAAACTGTCCCAAGTGTGTGTAGGATAGTGTTTGTGCGCCGGGATCGCTGGACTGTACGGACTCATTGGGGCCGAAGTGACTGTTTCCGCGCTGTATCTCAAAACTAAACTAAACTAAATTGGAGATGACTTTCTGTCTTTGGCCTCCCTGTTTAAAATCTAATTTGTCAAAGGAATAGCAGAGAGTCCTGAGTGCATGCTTGGTAAGATCAGTCTGAGTCTCGCACGCAAAGCTCAGCTGACTTTCCAATTTGCGCTCTCAGTGAGGGAGTTTTCCTTCGAAGCAGCATTCTGAAAAATTAACCTTGACCTCAATGCGAATTTAATTGTTGGATATCGTGGTGTCAAAATTGAAAAGTTGGTCTGTCATTTTATTTGAAGAATTAATTATCTTTCTTTTTGAATTGAGACGTTTGCATCGTCTTGGCGTTCAGAATGACCCGCGCTCGAAAAGTTTTTAACAGGATCATCAGATGTTGCCGATTCTCTTGAGTAATAAGTTATTATTTGCATTATTTATATACATCCATGATGTTTTATTCACATGACCCCTGACCTGGAAGAGGATACATCAGGAATAAGCTAGCTTTTGTTGACGCAGCATGGGAAGTTTAATCCAACTGATTTTAATGAAGCTGCTAGATCAATGGCTATAGTTTTGGGCATGATGGCATTGTGGTTCTGTTACAGGGTTAGTGCCCAGAGGCCTGGATCATTGATCAAAAAAGCATGAGCTCCTGTCCCATCAAAACAGCGGTGGAAGTTAAATTCGGTAATTAAAAATGAATTTGAGATTCCAACAAAACGTGTCGGTGGTGGCTACGAAACTAGACGCAAAATGCTGGAGTAACTCAGCGCATCAGACAGCAACTCTGGAGAAAAAAGGAGGGGTGACTTTTGGGGTCAGAATCCTTCTTCGGACTGAAAGTAAGGGGTGGGTGGGGGGGGGGGGGGGGGGGGGGTCCGGGGGGGAAGGTACAGAACTGGAGGCGAGAAAAGATCAGGACCATTCAGGACCAGCCATGAATAACCTTAGGCTGAGCGTTGCCTGGTAGGTCCAAAGTTGGCCAGAGCAGGTGAAGTCTTAGGATGAACAATGTGGAGAACTGTGGAACTGGTAAAACGACTAGGGACGAGGGAGAAACTAATGGTTCACTAATGTGGCCTGACAACTTTGCAAGACTTTGGAGTATTTTGTATAGTTCTGGTCGTCCCATTACAGGAAGGATGGAGAAGACGCAGAAGATGTTTACCAGAATGGCAAGTGGACAAAAGTGCTGGAGAAACTCAGCGGGAGCGACAGCATCTATGGAGCGAAGGAAATAGGCAACGTTTCGGGCCGAAACCCTTCTCCAGAATGGCGCCTGGATTAGAAGGTTTTAGCTAAAATGAGATGTCAGACCAACTTGGATGGGAAGCTGAGTGGAGACCTGATAGAAGTATACAAATTATGTCAACCACCACAGCGCACTGTGATGGAAGGCAACAACGTATTATCTTCTTCTCTCCTTTTATCCCGCGGCCAGGGCAGTCGAACCTTCCACGGTCGGGGCGATTGAAGCTCCCGCAGCCGGTGATTGAAGCCTCCGCGTCGGAGTGATCGAAGCCCCTCGCGACGGGGCAATCGAAGCCCCCCCGCGACGGGGCAATCGAAGCTTCCGTGATCGGGGTGATCAAAGCTCCTGTGGCTTGGAGTCCCGAAGTCGATCCCCTGCAAAGGAACCGCCGGCTCCACAATGTTCGGCCGCAGTGCGGACGGAGGTACGATATGGAAAAAGTCGCAGAGAGTAGCTGGTACCTGGAACGTGCTACCGGGGATGGTGGCAGAGGCACATACAATAGTGGCATTTAAGAAGCTTTTGGATAGGCACATGGATTTGCAGGGAATGAAAGGAGTATTATGTAGCGCTGTAGAATTTGTGCACCTATTCCCCCCCCCATCTGTTTTGTTTTCTGTTTCTTGTTTTTTGTGTAAAATTGTATGTATGCACTGAGTACGAGCAGCTTTCAGTTTCACTGTACATGTATAGTGACAATAAATGGCATATCTGAGATGGATCCTGTGCAGGCAGAAGAGATCCGTTTGACTTGGTATCATGTTTAGCATGGACATCATGGGCCGAAGGGCCTGTTCCTGTGGCCTATGGGTCTCTTTCTATCAATGGACAAAATAGTGCCGATCTTTAAAGCCATACAATCAAGAAAAACAGGCCATTCAGCCCATCAAATCCATGCTGACCACCAAGCACTCATTTACATTTATCTTTCTATCTTCTCCTCAATCTCTTTGTTACCCCCTTCCCCGCCCTCGCCCCCCCATCCCACCCAGATTCTACCACTCACCTGCACATTGGGTAACCTGATTGACCAGAATGTCTTTGGGATGTGGGAGGAAACCAGAGCACCCGGACTTCACAGACCCCCACATGGTCACAGAGAGAATCTTCAAACGCTGCATTGACGGCTCTGGAGGTGAGGAGTGAAGCTGATTCACTGGAGCTGTGAGACAGCTGGTTGCCATCTGTGTCTCTGTCTTGACCCGAAATGTCACCTGTCCCATTCCCTCCAGAGACGCTGCTGCTTCCGGTCATGGCTCTTCTTCTCACTGGCTCCTCTGAAGAAGCATCCCAACCTGAAACATCGCCCCTCTATTCCCTCCGCAGGTGCTGCCTGACTTGCTGAGTACCTCCAGGTTCAAGAGTAGCTTTGAAGGGGGAATTGGAAATATATTTGAAGAATAAAAAATTGCTGGGCTCTAAGGCAGGAGCTGTCGAATGGACAATGAGCCAATTGACTTCTTTTTGTGTTTAAGAAGCAACTGCAGATGCTGGAAAATCGAAGGTACACAAAAACGCTGGAGAAACTCAGCGGGTGCAGCAGCATCTATGGAGCAAAGGAAATAGGCAAAGTTTCGAGCCGAAACCCTTCTTCAGACTGACTTGAACAGACCGACCCTTCAGTCTGAAGAAGGGTTTCGGCCCGAAACGTTACCTATTTCCTTCGCTCCATAGATGCTGCTGCACCCGCTGAGTTTCTCCAGCTTTTTTGTGTGACTTCTTTTTGTGCTGGGTCTTTAGAATGGAACTTTAGAATGGAGATGAGGAGGACTTTCTTTAGCCAGAGGGTGATGAATCTGTAGAATCATTGCCACAGACGGCTGTGGAGGCCAAGTCATTGCCACAGACGGCGGTGGAGGCCGAGTCATGAAGCAGAGAGTGATAGGCTCTTGATTGGTAAGGGCGTCAAATGTTACGGGGAGAAGGCAGGAGAGAGAAAGGGGTTGGGAGAAAAAAATCGATCAGCCATGATCGTATGGCAGAGAAGGCTCGATGGGCCGAACGGCCTAATTCTGCCACGATGTCTAATATATGACCCTAAGGGGGGTCAAAGTAACCTCCAAACCATAGGCCAGCAAACGGATTAGCACTGTTAGGAGAGGAGAGCTCGCAAGTACACGAGCACAAACTGTACAAATAACATTAAACATTCTAACCAATGCATTGAATGTGGCCTGTACACACAGTGTGAATATTCTTGTGTCCACAGTGATGTCCAATTATGTGGAATCTCATTTTCTATGATTTGTGTATACATATCAATTGTATATGGTTTTAAAAAACAAACTGCAGCTTAAGAATATTGCATTATGAAAACTAATTTATTTAGAAACCGTTTTCTATTTACGAAAACAGGATAGTTTATTGGAGATTAACAGGCTTACCGGCTGATATTTACACTGGATGTATTCGAGCAAATTCATGAATAATTAAGGGAATAACATAATACCACAGTGCAAAAGCATCTGCAGAATGGAACAGGAAGTCTCGGGAAAATTACTCTCATTTTAAGGGAACTGGTGGGAAAACGGATGGCGTTTAGGATTGATTCTACAACGAGGCTTTGCGTTTTAGTTTAGTTTGGAGATACAGCCCGGAAACAGGCCCTTCGGTTGTTGGTGGTGGTCACTGCTTCGAAATGCTGCACTGCAAATAATTGTTGGTGATGGTCACTGCACAACTTCCTGTTTGCACTGTATATTGATTTTAGATAAAACACTACCACTTCCGGCTGTGATGTTTGGCCATTTTACTCAGTCCCCCTCCGCTCATCAGGTGCAGAGGATTCTTCCCATCAATGAAAAATAAAAGTATTATTAGTGTTTAAAAAAATGTTGGAAACTCTCTCCTGTCAATCACGCCATGAAGGCCACACCTCTTCCGGTGGGAGGGGGAGGGATTATAAAACCCGGAAGTGTGGGTGTGGCTCAGTCTCTGCAAGATGGGGGAGGGAGAGGTCACGACTCTGTCTGAGCTGTGAATCAACTGAACACACTGAATGTCTACTGAACTGTGAGTATGTTGTTTAGTGTGGTGTTTTGTGTGGTTTTATGGTGGTTTTATTGTGGTTTCACCCTGCTTGAAATGGTATGAAACTGCATTTCAATGTGGTGGCCTTGCACCCTGCATGAAATGGTATGAAACTGCACTTGAATTTGGTGGCCTTGCACCCTGCTTGAAGTGGCATGAAACTGCACTTGAGTTTGGTGGCCTTGCACCCTGCTTGAAGTGGCATGAAACTGCACTTGAGTTTGGTGGCCTTGCACCCTGCTTGAAGTGGCATGAAACTGCACTTGAGTTTGGTGGCCCTGCACCCTGCTTGAAGTGGTCGGAAACTGCATTTGAATTTGGTGGCCTTGCACCCTGCTTGAAATGGAATTTCAAGGAATAGCCGTGAGTCAACTGCTCGCCCACCAGCCGTGAGTGAGCTGCCAGCACATCAGGCTTGAGTGACTGAGCTGTCACCCCAAGAATCCATTTGGCCCACAATGTCCATACAAACCCTCTGGAAACCAGTCCCTTCAGCCCACAATACCCATACGCTGCTCCAGAAAGCCCCCCCCCCCCACTGGCCATCAATATTGGAATTGGTGGAGGAGAGGTGTAATATTGCGTTGGGGACCAGCCCTCTTGTGTGAACATGGGACCCAACGGGTCCCAATTAGTCTAGTATCTTCATAAATCTTCTCTGCACCCCTTCCAGTTTGAAGCTTGACAATGTCTTTCCTACAATATGGTGATCAAAACCGAACGCAATACTCCAAGTATGGCCTCACCAACGTTCTCTGCTGTCTGTGTGCAGTTGTTCTATGTTATCCCACCTTTGCATCCTACACACTAGTGGCAGTTTACAGAAGCCAATTTACCTACAAACCTGCATGGCTTTGGAATGCAGGAGGAAACATGGCTTTGGAATGCAGGAGGCAAGGGGCAGAGGCAGGAACGAGTGAGTACTCCAATGTCGGTACACCTCGCAAATAAGTACTCCTGTTTGAGTACGGATGGGGGTGACAGCCTACCCGGGGGTAGTGACAGCGGACGGGCCTCCAGCACAGAGACCGGCCCTGTTGCTCCAAAAGCTAGGGAAAAAAAGAAAAGGGCAATAGTAATTGGGGACTCTATTGTTAGGGGGTCGGATAGGCGATTCTGTGGACGCAGTCGGGAGACCAGGATGGTGGTCTGCCTCCCTGGTGCCAAGGTCTCGGACGTGTCTCAACGCATCCAAGATATCCTTAAATCAGAGGGAGAGGAGCCTGAGGTCGTGGTACATATAGGTACCAATGACATAGGAAAAAAAAGGGAAGAGGTCCTGAAGGGAGGATTTAGGGAGTTGGGAGGAGAGTTAAGAAAAAGGACCAAAAAGGTAACAATCTCAGGATTACTGCCTGTGCCACGCGACAGTGAGAGTAGGAATGGAGCGAGGTGGAGGATAAATGCGTGGCTGAAAGACTGGTGCAGAGGGCAGGGATTCAAGTTCCTGGATCATTGGGACTTCTTTTGGGGAAGGTGGGACCTGTACAGAAAGGATGGGTTGCACTTGAACCCGAGGGGGACCAATATCCTAGCGGGGAAATTTGCAAAGGCAGCTGGGGAGACTTTAAACTAGAATGGTTGGGGCGAGGGACTCAAATAGCGAAAGGTAGTAGACAGAATGGGAGGCAGGAAGCAGAAATGGGAAGCACTCGGACGCAAGAGGAGAAAGGAAAAAAAGGAAATAAACAGAGAATAAGGGACGGGGGTTTTCTTAAATGTGCATATTTTAATGCTAGGAGCATTGTAAGAAAGGTGGATGAGCTTAGAGTCTGGATAGACACCTGGAAGTATGATGTTGTGGCGATCAGTGAAACGTGGTTGCAGGAGGGCTGTGATTGGAAACTAAATATTCCAGGATTTCGTTGCTTCAGGTGTGATAGAATTGGAGGGGCAAGAGGTGGAGGTGTTGCATTGCTAGTCAGGGAAGATATTACAGCAGTGCTTTGGCAGGATAGATTGGAGGGCTCATCTAGGGAGGCTATTTGGGTGGAATTGAGAAGTGGGAAAGGTGTAGCAACACTTATAGGGGTGTATTATAGACCGCCAAACGGGGAACGAGAACTGGAAGAGCAAATATGTAAGGAGATAGCAGAGATTAGTAGTAAGCACAAGGTAGTGATTGTGGGAGATTTCAACTTTCCACACATAGACTGGGAAACACATTCTGTAAATGGGCTGGATGGGTTGGAGTTTGTAAAATGTGTGCAGGATAGTTTTTTGCACCAATACATAGAGGTACCTACTAGAGGAGGGGCAGTGCTGGACCTCCTGTTAGGAAATGAGACTGGACAGGTGGCGGAGGTATGCGTTGGGGAGCACTTCGGGTCCAGTGATCACAATACCATTAGTTTCAATATAACTATGGAGAGGGTCAGAACTGGACCTAGGGTTGAGATTTTTGATTGGAGAAAGGCTAACTTTGATGCGATGCGAGATGATTTAAAAGGAGTGAACTGGGACATTTTGTTTTATGGGAAAGATGTAGAAGAGAAATGGAGGACATTTAAAGGGGAAATTTTAAGAGTACAGAATCTTTATGTTCCTGTTCGGTTGAAAGGAAACAGTAAAAATTGGAAAGAACCCTGGTTTTCAAGGGAAATTGGACATCTTGTTCGGAAAAAGAGGGAGATCTACAATAATTATAGGCAGCATGAAGTAAATGAGGTGCTTGAGGAGTATAAGGAATGTAAAAAGAATCTTAAGAAAGAAATTAGAAAAGCTAAAAGAAGATATGAGGTTGCTTTGGCAAGTAAGGTGAAAGTCAATCCAAAGGGTTTCTACAGCTATATTAATAGCAAAAGGATAAGGAGGGATAAAATTGGTCCATTGGAGAGACAGAGTGGACAACTATCTGCAGCCAAAAGAGATGGGGGAGATATTGAACAATTTTTTTTCTTCGGTATTCACCAAGGAGAAGGATATTGAATTATGTGAGGTAAGGGAAACTAGTAGAGTAGCTATGGATACTATGAGGTTCAAAGTAAAAGAAGTACTGACACTTTTGAAAAATATAAAAGTGGATAAGTCTCCAGGTCCTGACAGGATATTCCCTAGGACATTGAGGGAAGTTAGTGTAGAAATAGCCGGGGCTATGACAGAAATATTTCAAATGTCATTAGAAACGGGAATAGTCCCCGAGGATTGGCGTACTGCGCATGTTGTTCCATTGTTTAAAAAGGGTTCTAAGAGTAAACCTAGCAATTATAGACCTGTTAGTTTGACTTCAGTGGTGGGCAAATTAATGGAAAAGATACTTAGAGACAATATATATAAGCATCTAGATAAACAGGGTCTGATTAGGAACAGTCAACATGGATTTGTGCCTGGAAGGTCATGTTTGACTAATCTTCTTGAATTTTTTGAAGAGGTTACTAGGGAAATTGACGAGGGTAAAGCAGTGGATATTGTCTATATGGACTTTAGTAAGGCCTTTGACAAGGTTCCTCATGGAAGGTTGGTTAAGAAGGTTCAACTGTTGGGTATAAATGCAGGGATAGCAAGATGGATTCAACAGTGGCTGAATGGGAGAAGCCAGAGGGTAATGGTGGATGGCTGTTTATCGGGTTGGAGGCAGGTGACTAGTGGGGTGCCTCAGGGATCTGTGTTGGGTCCTTTGGTGTTTGTCATGTACATCAATGATCTGGATGAAGGTGTGGTAAATTGGATTAATAAGTATGCAGATGATACCAAGATAGGGGGTGTTGTGGATAATGAAGAGGATTTCCAAAGTCTACAGAGTGATTTAGGCCATTTGGGAAAATGGGCTGAAAGATGGCAGATGGAGTTTAATGCTGATAAATGTGAGGTGCTACACCTTGGCAGGACAAATCAAAATAGGACGTACATGGTAAATGGTAGGGAATTGAAGAATACAGTTGAACAGAGGGATCTGGGTATAACCGTGCATAGTTCCTTGAAGGTGGAATCTCATATAGATAGGGTGGTAAAGAAAGCTTTTGGTATGCTAGCCTTTATAAATCAGAGCATTGAGTATAGAAGCTGGGATGTAATGTTAAAATTGTACAAGGCATTGGTGAGGCCAAATCTGGAGTATGGTGTACAATTTTGGTCGCCAAATTATAGGAAGGATGTCAACAAAATAGAGAGAGTACAGAGGAGATTTACTAGAATGTTGCCTGGGTTTCAGCAACTAAGTTACAGAGAAAGGTTGAACAAGTTAGGGCTTTATTCTTTGGAGCGCAGAAGGTTAAGGGGGGACCTGATAGAGGTCTTTAAAATGATGAGAGGGATAGACAGAGTTGATGTGGACAAGCTTTTCCCTTTGAGAATAGGGAAGATTCAAACAAGAGGACATGACTTCAGAATTAAGGGACAGAAGTTTAGGGGTAATATGAGGGGGAACTTCTTTACGCAGAGAGTGGCGGCGGTGTGGAATGAGCTCCCAGTGGAAGTGGTGGAGGCAGGTTCATTGGTATTATTTAAAAATAAATTGGATAGGCATATGGATGAGAAGGGATTGGAGGGTTATGGTACGAGTGCAGGCAGGTGGGACTAAGGGAAAAAAAAAAAAAAAAAAAATTTGTTCGGCATGGACTTGTAGGGCCGAGATGGCCTGTTTCCGTGCTGTAATTGTTATATGGTTATATGGAAACCTGGGCATCTGGAGTAAACCCACACTGTCCCAGGGAGAACGTGTACGATTCTTTATTTCTCTACATCATTGTCTATATCTCTTGTTTCTGCACAGACAGCACCAGTAGTCAGGATCGAAGCGCAGTGAGGCAGCAGCTCTACCACTGCGATTCGGCCCATTGAGTTCATGCCAGCTATCGATCAGCTGTTTACCCTAGTTCTGTCTTTCCCACACCCTGCGCACTAAGGTTGTAAGGTCATGAGTGATAGGAGCAGAATTAGGCTATTCGGCCCATCGTCTACTCTGTCTTTCAATCATGGATGATCTATCTTTCCCTCCTAACCCCATTCACCTGCCTTCTCCCCATGACCCCTGACACCCGTACTAATCAAGGACCTATCCATCTCTGCCTTAAATATATCCATTGACAGCCTCCACAGCCTTCTGTGGCAAAGAATTTGCACAGATTCACCACCCTCTGACTAAAATAATTCCGGCTCATCTCCTTTCTAAAGGAAAGTCTTGGGGCAATACAGAGGCCTTTCAACCTACAAACCTGTATGTCTGAGATGTGGGAAAAAAACCCAGAGTTTACTTAAAATCCGTGGTGGAGGAGAGCGATACAGCGTGGAAAAAGACCTTTCGGCCCAACTTGCCCACACCGGCCAACATGTCCCAGCTACACTAGTCCCACTTGCCTGCGCTTGGTCCATATCCCTCAAAACCTGTCCTATCCCTGTACCTGTCTAACTGTTTCTTAAATGTTGGGATAGTCCCAGCATCAACTACCTCCTCTGGCAGCTTGTTCCATACACCCATCACCCTTTGTGCGAAAAAGTTACCCCTCAGAATGTTATTAAATCTTTTCCCCTTCAACTTAAACCTATGTCCTCTGGTCCTCAATTCAATTACTCTCTGGGCAAGAGACTCTGTGCATCTACCTGCTCTATTCCTCTCATGATTTTACACACCTCAATAAGATCACCCCTTATCCTCCTGCGCTTCAAGGAATAGAGTCCCAGTCTACTCAACCTCTCCCTACAGCTCAGACCCTCTCGCCATGGCAACATCCTTATAAATTTTCTCTGCACCCTTTCTAGCTTCTATACTCTAGACAACATCTTTCCTATAACATGGTGCCCAGAACTGAACACAATATTCTAAATGCGGCCTCACCAACATCTTATACAACTGCAACATGACCTCCCAGCTTCGATACTCAATACTCTGACTGAAGAAGGCCAATGTACCCAACAACTTTTTTACCACCCAATCTATCTGCAACTCCATCTTCAAGGAACCATGCACCTGCACTCCTAGATCCCTCTGCTCTACAACACTCCCCTGAGCCATACCATTCACTGTGTAGGTCCTGCCCAAATTAGACTTCCCAAAATCCAACCCCTCACATTTTTCTGTATTAAATTCCATCAACCATTCCTGAGCCCACCTGGCAAATTGATCCAGATCCTGCTGGAATTCTTCACAACCACCTTAACTACCAGCAAAGCCACTGACTTTTGTATCATCTGTGGGTGAGGTAAAGAGGAATAAAGGAATGAGCAGGACCTACTGACTGACCAGGCCCATTATGGCACAGGCCACTATCCTTCAACTAGACAGTTTAGTTTAGTTTAGTTTAGAGATACAGCGTGGAAACAGGCCCTTCAGCCCACCGAGTCCTGCACACACTTGGGACAATTTACAATCATACCAAGCCAATTAACCTCCGTCTTTGGAATGTCTGAGGAACCCGGACAAAACCCACGCAGGTCATGGGGAGAACGTACAAAATCTCCGTAGTCAGGATTGAACCCGGGTCTCTGGCGCTGCAAGGCAGCAACTCTGGTGGTGAATCTATGGAATTCATTGCCACAGAAGGCTGTGGTGGCCAAGTGAATGGATATTTTTTAAGGCAGAGATAGATAGATTGTCGATTAGTACGTGTGTCAGGGGTTATGGGGAGAAGGGGTTGAGATGGAAAGATAGATCAGCCTTGATTGAATGGCGTAGTGATATACTTGATGGGCCGAATGGCTTAATTCTGCTCCTGTCTATTATGAACATATGAGCTCTACTGCTGCGCCACCGTGCCGTCCCTGTGTTCAGTGTAGAAACAGACTGAACTGCTGTGCTAAATTAGCGGTTTGTCTGCACTGCCATTGAACGGAGCAGTAGCTTCCAGTCTGCTCTAGGTAGAAGGGAGCAGCCACTTCTAACCCTGTCACCCAGCTCAACTTGCCCACCTCCTCCCTATTCCTCCTCCTTGCACTTACTTAATTAATGGCAGGATAATGATTTTGCGATTCTGCGATTTGTTATTTTATAGAGGGATGGGGGGGGGGGGGGGGATTTATTGCCCGAGTAATAAATGTCACAACAAATGCACAACAAAGTGATGTTGATGGGGTCTGCCAAGTGCAGTATCTATCACCCTATTGATTTTCTGGCACTTGTGTCATGAATCCTTTGTCATAAGCTCAAGTACACCATGCTGGAACCACTATCGATTTGGTGCGAGAGCTAGTGTCACAGCCTTTCTCAGAGTACATTCCTTTTTGTCAGTACCATTAGCTGCGCACAGCATTTCTGAGCAGTTGAGATGACTGAGGTGACATTCTCCCATCCCCCACCTCCAACCCCCACTCCCTCACCCATACCCCTCCCCCGTCTTTTTTCTCCCATTTCCTCCTTTCTTTTGCCGGTTCTCGTAAGGTCATGAGTGATAGGAGCAGAAATAGGCCATTCGGCCCATCGAGTGCCACCGCCATTCAATTGTGGCTGATCTATCTCTCCCTCCTAACCCCATTCTCCTGCCTTCTCCCCATAACCCCTGACACTGGTACTAATCAAGAATCTTTCTATCTCTGCCTTCAATATATCCACTGACTCGCCCTCCACAGCCTTCTGTGGCAAAGAATTCCACAGATTCACCACCCTCTGGCTAATGTAACTCCACCTCATCTCCTTTCTAAAGGAACGTCCTTTAATTCTGAGGCGATGACCTCTGCTTATAGACTCTTCCACTAGTGGAAACATCCTCTCCACATCCATTCTATCCAGGCCTTTCTCTATTCTGTATGTTTCAATGAAATCTTCCTTCTCATTTACATCTTTCTAAACTCAGGCCCAGCACCGTCAAACATTTATCACATGTTAACCCACTCATTCCTGGGATCATTCTCGTAAACCTCCTCTGGAGCCTCTCCAGAGCCAGTACATCCTTCGGCCCACCGAATGGGCGCCCACCAGCGATCCCTGCACACTAACACTATCCTACACACACTAACATATAACATATAACAATTACAGCACAGAAACAGGCCATCTCGGCCCTACAAGTCCGTGCCGAACAAATTTTTTTTCCCCTTAGTCCCACCTGCCTGAACTCATACCATAACCCTCCATTCCCTTCTCATCCATATGCCTATCCAATTTATTTTTAACTAGGGTCAATTTACACTTATCCCAAACCAAGTTACCTACATACCTGCACGTCTTTGGAGTGTGGGAGGCAACCGAAGGTCTCGGAGAAAACCCACGCGGTCACGGGGAGAACGTGCAAACTCCGTACAGACAGCAACTGTCGTCAGGGTCGAACCAGCGCTGCAAGAGCTGAAAGGCAGCAAGTCTAACGCTGCGCCACCCTGTCTTCTAATCTTAAAATTGTTCGCAGATTTTGTTCTCCATTCCCTCCCCTCCCTTCCCCTCCCTCCCTCCCTCCGCCCCCGCCAACCCTCCAACCACCCTTCCCTCTGACGCAGAGTCTTGTTATCAACTGGCACCATACCAAGTGACCCAGCTGCCAAAAACTCACCCAACTGAGGCAACAGAGTCTGAATGACAGGTGCCCCTGGGATTCAATCACACGACCATCTGGTTGGGAATTGCATGTGCAACCTCTCGGGCCACCATGCTGCCTTCTTGTTCTATTTATAATTTGCCATTTCCCACTATTTATTCCTCTATTTCCCTCTGCTGCCTAGCTCCCCCCCCCCCCCCCCACACCCCCCCTCCTCCTTACACCGAATGTGTAAAGTTATGTCGGGTTAGTGGTGTCGGGGGGGGGGGGGGGTGACTCTAGAGAGCCAGGTTCTTGCACACAGTTCGCAAGGACTTCAGAGTTTGTTTTTTTAAAGTGTTTATGCCTGAACCGATAGATTAGAAGCAAACCTTATCGGAACCGCTGGCTTGCTTCAATCTCGAATCGGCTTTTTTCTTAAATGGAATTGACTACAGTTGTGTTCATAGAAGCTGGGGAAGTTGCCGTTGTTTTTATGGAACTAATTAGAGAGTTACTGCGTTTGGTGTTTTGCTGATGTCCTTTGCGACTGCGTTTGGTCCTTTGGAGCCAATTCTCATCGTGACTTAACCCTCATGGCTGTGCGACATGTTTTAAATACTCGCAACACACTTTCTGACTGCTCTCTGAAAAACATGAACTTGGCGTGTTCTGTGATAAACTAAAATAGATGATAATCTTCTTCTGGTTTGGGAGCAGTATTACTTTGAGAACGTCTTGCCGCGGATTATAGAATCTTTGCAGTCCGGCTATCAAATCCTTTTGCTGATGACTTGTACCACAGCATGTGTCTGAGCACCTTCCTCTATATGTTTGGGTAACCGCACAGGGTCTCTTGCGAAGAACAGGGGATTCGGACACCAGGGGACATAGGTTTAGTGTGGGGGGGGTAGATTTAAAAGGGAACCAGAGAGGTACCTTTTTTTACACTAACGATGGTGGGTGTATGGAACGAGCTGCCGGAGGAGGTAGTTAAGATAAGTACCAGCGCTATGTTTAAGCAGTACGTGGATACGGTAGATTGCAGTGGTTCTTAACCATTTTGGCATACGTACACACATAAGCAAACAAAATACTGTGTGTGATATGTACCTTTGTTAGGTTCCTAAAAATGGGCTCAACAAATGAATGTTATTTATGACCTCTTCATGTCCCTCGGTAAAGCCTCAAATGACCCCACCATGGGGGTCACGACCCCCAGGTTAAGAACCACTGGTTTAGAGGGATGTGGGCCAAACGCATGCAGGTGGGACTAGTATAGATGGGATGGGCAAGTTGGGCTGAAGGGCCTGTTTCCACACTGTATATAACTCCACAACTATAATTTCCACTTTACGAAACTGCATGGCAATCTACACCTGAAAAAATCAAATATACTCTATCAGTGGGAACAATCAATGATGCAGAAACTGCATTGACTTTTTATAAAAAGGAAAATGCACGCGTTCACAAAGCACCACTCATGGCTCTGCTGATATTAAATATTAGAGAGCAAAATATGTACAGTATTTTTATTATGTAACGTCAGGAACATATACAGGGAAGTGCTCAGACACATGCATCCAACAACACTCTACAATATATTTACACCCTCCGTGTATGTCACATATTCATAAAGGTACATTGCCTTACACATTTAGAAAGGATATGTGGCGACACGGTGGCGCAGCGGTAGAGTTGCTGCCTTACAGCACTTGCAGCGCTGGAGACCCGGGTTCGGTCCCGACTACGGGCGCTGTCTGTACGGAGGTTGTACGTTCTCCTCATGACCGCGTGGGTTTTCTCCGAGACCTTCGATTTCCTCCACACTCCAAAGACGTATAGGTTTGTAGCTTAATTGGCTTGGTATACAGTATATGTAAATTCTCCATAGTGTGTGTGGGATAGTGTTAATGTGCGAGTCGGCGTGGACTCTGTGAGCCAAAGGGGCAGTTTCCATGCTGTATCTCTAAAACTAAATTTAAAAGAGTGACTCGCATAATCAAATTATTTTAAATTTTACCTTTCGACAGGTCTTCTTTGACCTTCGTAATGACTTATTTGATGGCACGGTATTTAGCCCATGTGTAGAGGAACGCTTGTGGTTTTGGCCAGAACAGCATTGAGTCACTTTTCCATTAACTCCATAGGACCAACTTCCAAAATATGCTAGTGATCATGTAACTCTTTGACATTCCCTGTTATATCGCTCATAAGAATGTGGTGCTTTATATGCGTAATTCCAAATTAATCTCCCGTTGTATCTCCCAATAAAAGGCGAGTGGATGTTTCCACCAGTGGGAGAGTCTAGAACCAGAGGCCACAGCCACAGAATTAAAGGACGTTCCTTTAGGAAGGAAACAAGATGGAATTTCTTTAGTCAGAGGGTGAGGAATCTGGAATTATTTGCCACCAAAGGCTGTGGAGGTCAAGTCAATGGATATTTTTAAGGCAGAGATTGATAGATTCTTGATTAGTACGGGTGTCGGAGGTTATGGGGTGAAGGCAGGAGAATGGGGTTAGGAGGGAAAGATAGATCAGCCATGATTGAATGACGGAGTAGACTAGATGGGCCGAATGTCCTAATTCTGCTCCTATCACTTATGACCTTTTGACCTAATACAACATAGCTCCAGCAGCACTCCAGCATCCCATTGCCGAGTAACACACTTGTGAATTGGTTCAACATTCTACCATGTTGCTTCAACTATTTCATCTCTTCAGCTTGAATCATGATTTGTTTCTGTCAAGGATGCTTCATTTCAGTCTTCCACTCAAGGTTCAGTTGAAGTAAACTCCAATCTTCTTGATTGAAAACATCTCTGCTGGCTTAGATGTGCAGTCTTCCCTATTTTCAGTTTGCATTGCCTCCACAATTGCTGTCACATTCTTTTTCTGACTGGTTGCAATCTACTTTCTTCCGCTTTAGGTCCATGATAAACTCTTTCTATGATAAGGCATACCTACTTCTTCTGAAGAAGGGTTCTGACCCGAAACCTCACCCACACGTTTTCTCCAGAGATGCTGCCTGACCCGATGAGCTATTCCAGCATTTTGTGTCTTCCAAGATATACACCGGGCCGCGGTGTTTGAGCCGCGGGACTGTTTTTAACATCGCCCGGGGGGGGGGGGTATCGCCCCAGCGCAGAGGGAGAAGAGGAGGGAAGAGACTGCAGACCTAAGACTTTTGCCTCCATCACAGTGAGGAGATGGTGGGTGGACTCACTGTGGTGGATGTTAATATGTGTTTATTGTTGTTTTATTGTATTGTATTATATGTATGACTGCTGCAATTTCGTTCAGACTTCGGTCTGAATGACAATAAAAGGCTATCTATCTATCTATCTATCTATCTATATTTTCATTTTGTATCCATTTGAACACTTTCACTTTAGTTTGATTTGGAGATACAGTGTGGGAACAGTCCATTCGGGCCACCGATCAGCGATCCCCATGCTATCCTACACACTCAGAACAATTTATAATTTCACCAACAAATTTATCTACAAACCTGTACGTCTTTGGAGTGTGGGGGGAAACCGGAGCACCCGGAGAAAACCCACGTGGGTCACACGGAGGATGTACAGACTCTGTACAGATAGCACCTGTATTCAGGATCGAACCCAGGTCTCTGGCGTGCAACTCTACCGCTGCGCCACCATGCCGCCCTAATAATCAAAGATTTTCTTCTTTGGTACGTGGGTTTTATCCCAATATTCTCCAGAAAAGTTTGTATCATACTGTGGTTTCTAGTCCAATCGAGCTTGAAAATTCTTTAGTGATGAGTCCACACCATAAGATAATTTATTGCATGCCTGGAGATCTCTGTGTGTACTATCCGCAAGCATTGTTGACTTACTTTATCTGTAATCAGCTGAGTAAATACATGTGACAGGCTTTTAGATTGGTGAAAGCTCTGGCTTCTGCCAACACTTCCTCTAAATCCTGTGTGATGGGTAAAGGGAACTATTCATCATCAATTGTCTAGTAATCACCACACACTTGAATAGCTTTGCCCATTTCAGGCATTGCAGAACCCGAGAGTCATACAGCATGGAAGCAGCCTCTTTGACCCAACTTGCCCATACTGGCTAAGATACCCCACCGACACTAGTCCAACCAGCCCAAATCCCTTTAAATCCATGTACCTGTCCAAATGTCTTTTGAATGTTTGTTGTCATAGTCCCTGCCTCAACTGCTTCCTCTGGCAGTTCGTTCCATACATTCACCACCCTCTGTGTGAAAAAGTTGACCCATAGGTTCCTGTTAAATCTCTCCCCTCACCTTAAACTGTTTGTTGATTCTCCTACAGGTTAAAGGACTCTGTGCATCCACCCTAACTAAACTCCTTCATGATTTTATACACCTCGATAAGAACATCTTTCAGCCTCCTGTGCTCCAAGGAATAAAGTCCCAGCCTACCCAACCTCTCCTTATGGCTCAGGCCCTCAAGTCCCGGCAACCTCAAGTCCTCGTAAATCTTCTCAGCGCTCTCCCAACTTAATGTCAACCTTCCTGTGGCAGAGCGACCACAGCTGAACACAATGCTCCAAATGCGGCCTCACCAATTACCGGTAAACATTTCACCGTAATCTCCCAGTTTCAATATGTAGTACTCTAACAGCCGAAGGCCAGTTTACAGTACCAAAGGCTTTCCTGACCACCTTATCTATCCCTGACTACTACATTTGGTGTGCATAATTAAGGGCCTGTCCCACTTGGCGATTTTTTACAGCGACTGCCAGCATCATTGACTGCCGTATCAGGTCACCGAAAAAGTCGCGGCGTGATGCGGCGTGATGACGCATTGACGCACGGTGTTTCCTCAAGTGTCGCAACATTTTTTTTTTGTCGCCGCTGGATTTTGAAATGTTCAAAATCTTTTGGTGACCCCGACAGGACGCCAGCGGTCGGTCGCCGAAAAAAAAAATCGCCAAGGCCCTTTACTTGTCCTCATCTTTACAGGATCTCCATTTCATTCTAATGTACTTAACCCTTCTTGAAACTAGTTTTTCAAGAGCCAGATCCAAAGCTAACACTAGACACACCGTACACAAACGGAATGAAAACGCATGCAAAAGTATTATTAAATATTCCTCAGAGGTATGTTTAGGCGTCATTATGAAGCACATCTTTTCAGACTTGCTGCAGTTTTCAGAGCCATTTTTTTTCACCCTTTCTTGCTCCGCTATCCATTCACAAAATAAAATGGTCTCACAGTGTATGGTCTAAAAAGATGCAGTAATGTTAGGATAGGCCATTCGATGAGTCAATATATTCAATAGATAGACACAAAATGCGAGAGTAACTCAGCGGGACAAGCAGCATCCCTGGAGAGAAGGAATAGGTTTGAGTTTTGAGTTGAGGCACTTCTTCAGACTGAGTGTCGGGGAAGAAGGAGACTAGAGATGTGGAAGGGTAAGGTGTGAAAACGACAGATCAAAGCTTACCCTTCCTTCCATATCTCTAGTCTCCCCCTCCCCTGACTTTCAGTCTGAAGAAGGGTCTCGACCTGAAACGTCACCCATTGCTTCTCTCCAGAGATCCTGCCAGTCCCGCCGAGTTTCTCCAGCATTTTGTGTGTATCTTTGGTGTCAACCAGCATCTGCAGTTCCTTCCTACACAATATATCTGATAGACTGTCTCACCTGAGCTCTGAGCCAAGGTTCCAAATCACCTCTTGCAGTTATCCTATAACTCCTGCATGACTTCATCAAAGTAAACATCTTTGCACGGGATTAGAAGATTGAATCAATTTCAGGTCGGAGAATATTGTTTTTTTGCATATTTGCAAAACATCGTTTTGCACAAACGTATTCTCACCATTGCCATCAGTTTCCACGATGCTGTTTGCTTTAAAAACCATTTCCATGTGTTCCACTCATGAACGGAGTGGCTCACACAGCTGATCGTATCCAGCAGAACTTGACAGGCAATCACTTCTATTGACACTTGTGAAACCGTACTCTATTAAACAATGTCGTTTGCAGCCCTTAATAATTTTAGCTTGCAGTAACAAAAATAAACTGACTGCTATTAAAAATCCTGCAGGGAAAAAAACGTTGTTATTGCGAGTCTGAGACTAGCCCTCAGCTCCCCTTTTCCCCATTGACACGATTGTTTTTCTAAGGCGGTTTTCCATAACACAACATGGCGGCACGATGGCGCAGCGGTAGAGTTGCTGTCTTACAGCGCCAGAGACTCAGGTTCGATCTTGACCATGGGTGCGGTCTGTACGGAGTTTGTACGTGATCTGCGTGTGGGTTTTCTCCGGGCACTCCGCTTTCCTCCCACATTTCAAAGACGTGCAGTCAATTGGCTTCTATAAATTATCCCTCGTGTGCAGGATAGAACTATTGTACGGGTGATCATTGGTCAGTTGCGGACTCGGTGGGCCGATGGGCCTGTTTCCATGCTGTGTCTCTAAACTACAAGATACAGCATGAACACAGGCCCTTCAGCCCACCGGGTCCACACTGACCACTGATAAACCGTTCACAATAGTTCCCCTAGGTTCACGAGATTGATACCTGGGATGGCGGGACTGTCATGTGAGGAAAGATTGAAAAGACTAGGCTTGTATTCACTGGAGTTTAGAAGGATGAGGGGGTATCTTATAGAAACATATACAATTATAAAAGGACTGGACAAGCTAGATGCAGGAAAAATGTTCCTAATGTTGGGCGAGTCCAGAACCAGGGGCCACGGTCTTAGAATAAAGGGGAGGTCATTTAAGACTGAGGTGAGAAAAAAAACTTTTTCACCCAGAAAGTTGTGAATTTATGGAATTCCCTGCCACAGAGGGCAGTGGAGGCCAAATCACTGGATGGATTTAAGAGCGAGTTAGATAGAGCTCTAGGGGCTAGTGGAGTCGAGGGATATGGGGAGAAGGCAGGCATGGGTTATTGATAGGGGATGATCAGCCATGATCACAATGAAAGGCGGTGCTGGCTCGAAGGACCGAATGGCCTCCTCCTGCAACTATTTTCTGTTTCTGTTTCTAATATCCCACTTACTCACCAACTCCTTACAGACACAGTGGACGGCTCGATTGTAATGGTGTATTGTCTTTCCACTGACTGGTTAGCACACAACAAACACGTGAGAATAAAATAAACTAAACGGAACAATGTCGCACAACACACTAGGATCACCAGCAGTGAGATTTACAACGAGAATATATTTCCTTACTTAAGAGTCGTATTTTTTTCTAATCCCAATTCCCTGAAACATTCACAATGCACTCCTTGCCCTCACTGATGTACGTGACTTTGTGTGACCTTAAATGCAGCCTCACATATGTGTGTCTTGACTTCTATCCCTGCGGAGGTCAGGGTCACTGTCATTCTCAGCTTCCTAGCCTCAGGATCCATCCTAGATGTTATCTTTGACCTCAGCTACATCTCACGTTTCGTTCCGTATGCCTGTATTAGGGACACCAAACAAACTTTGGACTTTACTTCAGACTTTAGAGATTCAGCGCGGAAACAGGCCTCTCAGCCCAGCGGGTCAGCGATCACCCCGTACACGAGCACTATTCTACACATTAAGGACCAATTGACCTACAAACCTGCACGTCTTTGGAATGTGAGAGGAAACCGGAGCATCCGGAAAAAACCCTACGCAAGTCACGAGGAGAATGTACAAACACCGTACAGACAGCACCCGTGGTCAGGATTGAACCCGAGACTCTACCGCTGCTCCACCGTGCCGCCCACTGACGTACACAAGTATTGGAACAGGCGGTTAAAACTTTGGCTAAAACTGAGTCTGTTATTAAAATGCATCCTAAAGGAGAAAGGAGTAAACCCACGCAGGTCACGGGGAGAACGTAGAAACTCCGTAAAAGGCAACACCCCTAGTCGGGATCGAACCCGCGACTCTGGTGCTGTGATGAAGGAACTCTACTGCTGCGCCACCGTGCAGCCTGGTGGAGACGAGTCTTCATTCACTTTACATCAATTTACAACTATATATCAGGAGGTGCGATTTGAGAACCAATAAGATTATGGGAGACCCCTTCCACCCCTGCAACGGACTGTTCCAGCTGCTACGGTCAGGCAAACGCCTCCGTTGCCATGCGGTGAGAATGGATATGTACAATATGACAATATGTTACAATATGACGAATAGACTTGACTTTTCCATCAAGCTGAAGGCCTGGGTAAAGGGAGCAGGAGGGGTACTTGCATTCAGTCAGTGAACTCATGTCCCTGGCAACTGCATGCTGAGAGTTCAGGACCTGAAACCCTGGAGGCACAAAGTTCAGGTGTGAAGTTTACAGACGAGTGTTGCTGGGGTTCCCGGAGTAACAGTGAACTGTCAGGGACAGTGAGGTATTCCCTGGTAATGTGTTGCAAGTTTTATGCAGTGGTCAGCATGCAGCTCAGCTGGAACGGTCTTTGTCTCTTCAAGGGACAAACCATTATAATGCGTTCATATGTTCTGGGAACAGAATTAGGCCATTCGGCCCATCAAGTCTACTCTGCCATTCAATCATGGCTAATCTATCTTCCCCTCCTAACCCCATTCTCCTGCCTCTGCCCCATAACCCCTGACACCCATACTAACCAAAAATCTGTCCACATCTGCCTTAAATATATCCATTGATATGGCCTCCACCGCTGTCTGTGGCAATGTTCCACAGATTCACCACCACACACAGGTTTGCAATGACTTATAGAGGTATACAAAATCATGAGTGGAATAGATTGGTGAACGCATAGAGTCTCTTACCCAGAGTACGGGGAATTGAGAACCAGAGGACATAGGTATAAGGTGAGGGTGGGGGGAGGAAGATTTAATAGTCTAGTCAAGCCAAGTCAAGTTTATTTGTCACATACACATACGAGATGTGCAGTGAAATGAAAAGTGGCAATGCTCGCGGACTTTGTGCAAAAAAAACCAAAGAAACAACCAACCAACCAAACAAGCTACAAACAGAATCACATAGGAATCTGAGGGGTAATTTTTAACACAAAGGATTGTGGGTACATTCCCCAAATTCCACAGATTCACCACCCTCTGGCTATAGAACTTCCTTCTCCTCTCCTTTCTAAAGGTACGTCCTTTTATTGTGAGATCATGGTCTCTGGTCCAAGACTCAACCACTAGTGGAAACATCCTCCCCACATCCACTCTATCCGGCAATTTTCAATGAGGTCCCCCCCACTCATCCTTAGAAACTCCGGCGAGTACAGGCCCTGTGCCGTTCACAAGAAGAAGATGCAAAATCCAACGAGACGGCAGCAGAGGTCAGGATTGAACCTGGGTCGGCGTAGCTTTTATCGGCCGTGCCACTGTGCCGCACGTGCTTGTGGTCAGGCAGTATTTTACACCAGCACTGATGTGGTTAACGGAAATAACGTTGTGATGACGAGTGAATAATGGGCTTAGTAGAAAATGTTATTCTTGGACAAGAACCGCTGTCCAATTGGAATGAAAGGGAATGGCATGGAGTTATGTTCTGCATGAGCCAAGCCTTGTTTATTCAGATGGTGCTGCACTACACATTGGAATGAGGAAAGGCAATTACTCCAAGTAAACCCTGCCCTGGTGTTAGTGATTCATCTTAATCCTCAGCGTGAAATTCAGAGTAAAATTAAGATGGGAAATGAGTGCTGAGGTAATTCAATAATAAAGATCAGGGAACTCGAATGATTTCATTCTGTATGGAGTATTTTACTTTAGTTTAGTTTAGTTAAGAGGTACAGCGCGGAAACAGGCCCTTTGGCCCACCTAGTCCGCGCCGACCAGCGATCCCCGCACACTAACACTGTCCTACACACACTGGGGACAATTTACATTTATACCAAGCAATTTAACCTACAAACCTCTACTTCTTTGGAGTGTGGGAGGAAACCGGAGCACCCGGAGAAAGCCCACGTGGTCAGGGGGAGAATGTACAAAATCCATACAGACAGCACCGTAGTCAGGATCGAATGAGGTCTCTGGCACTGCAAGGGAGCAACTCTTCTGCAGTGCACCTGTGCCTCCCCTGATTGTGGTTTTATAAATGTCCGTGGATTGTCACCTTGTCGTGGTGGAGAAGCTTGTGTGGATATGAGATCCTGAGAGCGATGCCGTCTGGAGCTACGCTCCTGGTGGGGCCACCCATGGCGGTAAGGTCAAGGGGGAGGTCTCTGACAAACAGCAATTCAACCAAGACCTCAACGGTGGAACAGGCGGAGGACGATGGCTGACCTTAGTGGAACGTCACAACGGCTGGGAAGGCGGATGAAGGCTGCAGCAGAAAAGGGTCTCCGGTCATCTTGGGCTCCATGCCACTGGATCCTGACCCAGATCTGTCAAGGACCATGGGGTTGCTGGCTGTGCACCAGTCTCCCCACGTTAAACAAAGTCACGCACAGGCGTCCTCCATATAGGGAATAGCACCCTAGAGACACCCATGACATGGTCAGCCATGACCGAAGGGGGCCTAAGAAATAAGAAATGTTAGAAAGTTGAAGGCTGTTAAGTTGAAAGTTATAACGTTTTAGAAGGTTGAAGGGAACTGTTAGATCATCAATTCACGGTGCGGTGCCAACACTGGGAGCTTGATGTATACAGGTATCAAGACCAGAAGGTATTTATTTACCTCTTCACACCATGACACGAAATGGATAAGATCTGTTTGAGATGTCTCCATGTTCTCACTGTGACCATGTGGATTTCCTCCAGGAGCTCCAGTTTCCTCCCACATCCCAAAGTTTGTAAGTTAATTTTCCTCTTTAAATTGCCTTGAGTGTGCAGGGACTGGGAGAGAAAGTGGGTTAACATATAACTAGTATGTAGAAAGGGTTTGCAGATAGATACAAAATGCTGGAGTAACTCAGTGGGATAGGCAGCACTTCTGGATAGAAGGAATGGGCGACGTTTCGGGTCGAAACCCTTCTTCAGACCTTCCCACACAAGGAATTGCAGATGCTGGTACATACCAAAGGTAGATACAAAGTGCTGGAGTAACTCAGCGGGCCAGCCAGCGTCTCTGGATAGAAGGAATGGGTGATCGATGGCTGGCATGTACTCGGTGAGCTGAAACACCTGTTCCCCTGCTGACTTTACCTCGCACTAAATGTTAATCCCTTATCATGTATAAAACCATGAGAGGAATAGATCGGGTAGATGCACAGAGGCTCTTGCCCAGAGCAGGTGAATCGAGGACCAGAGGACATAGGTTTGAGATGAAGGGGAGAAGATTTAATAGGAATCTGAAGGGTAACTTTTTCAAGCAAAGGGTGGTGGGTGAATGGAACGAGCTGCCGGAGGAGGTAGTTGAGGCTGGGACTATCCCAAATTTAAGAAACAGTTAGACAGGTACAGGGATAGGACAGGTTTGGAGGGATATGGGCCAAATGCAGGCAGGTGGGACTAGTGTAGCTGGGGCATGTTGGCTGGTGTGGGCAAGTTGGGCTGAAGGGCCTGTTTCCACACTGTATCACTCTATGACTATGTATCTATCTATTATTATATAAAAGTCTAGGTGGCCGGTGCCTGCCGTCCGTCCGGATGCGGCTGCCTTTCTTCCTTTTGATTCGCTGCTACTTCCTTTCAGCTTCCAACACACTTCAAAACAAAGTTGCAAGACAGGAACACTCTGAACTTTTCACCTCAATGGGATATCACAGCAAGTGCTTCAACAGGAGGGGGAGGGCCAATTGATATTGCAATTGGAACTGCTGCAGCAGGCAGGGTAGGTGAAATTGGATTTTTTTTTAAATCCACTGCTGAGGGAGGCAGGGGAGTGCTGGAATCTTACATTTGGGAACGGGTTCAGTTACGTTGGAGGAGACGGGTGCGTGGTGGAATATTGGGTTGGGGGATCACACCATTGGGGGAGC
The DNA here is from genome assembly GCF_028641065.1 of Leucoraja erinaceus. NCBI lineage: Eukaryota > Metazoa > Chordata > Chondrichthyes > Rajiformes > Rajidae > Leucoraja > Leucoraja erinaceus. The sequence continues at coordinate 8,877,550 of NC_073385.1, read as the reverse complement.
AGACCCAACGGGTCTGCACTTGGTCTAGTACGCTATAAATGGCTCGATTGTAATCATGTATTATCTTTCCGCTGACTGGAGAGCACGCAACAAAAGCTTTTCACTGTACCTCGGTACATGTGACAATAAACTAAACTGTAACTTCATCTCTAACCTAAACAAAATCTGGCTCAACTTTCCATCCAGAAAGCACTTTCCTTTAACAAGTTTGAATTTTACAGCGAAAGGTGAAATGTTGATACTTCCCAGATCCATAAAGATCAGAGTCAAAGATGTTATTTGTTTTGCTTCCTGGATTTCTGCAAGTCACAGTAAGTAACTTACAAAAGAAATTCAGACTTAATCAGTTAAATCAGTTTAGTTTATTGTCACATGTACCGAGGTAACTGGTTTCATTCTGGTAATTCGTGTAAGTATGACGGTAAGGACTTTCAGATTAATAAATGCCTTGAAGGACATCTACTGTTTTTTTTTGCCTCTGACAGGGGAAAAAAAAAATGATGTAACATGGCAATAGGTATTTGCTTAACAAGGAGCTACAGTTCAAGTGATTTGGTTAACAAGAATGGTCACAATGACGAGACACAGAATGGTTTAGAATTTGTGCTTTAAAAGACTTGGTGGAAGTATTAATTTCTATCAGGTGTTCGACTCACTGGGATTGATTCACTCACATGGGCGATGTACTTCATAAAAGAGAATTATTGACAATGCTGTATTCCTGGGACACAGATCCCCAGTAAATAGGCTGCATGCTAAACAAGAATGGACACTGCAATGATGGTGGAGCATTTTGCTGAAAAATCAATTGGATCCGCTTTACCGCTGTGAGCAGAGGATTTTGAGTATCCAGGCGTGCAGAGTAGCTTGTGTTACTGATATGGATTGTTGGGAGCTGGTGCTAGCTGGGGAAGGGAGGGAGAGTGGTGCTGATTACCCATCGCAACAGGAAGCACCAGGGGTCAGGTTGCAGTGCTGTGGACCTGACCATGACCCCTCCCTCCCTCCACCATCCCCTCCCTCCCCCACCCCCAATCCTTCACGACAGATGCATTCCAACAGGAAGCCAAGTCTGGGTTGCCTGCAGTCAGCTGCCGCACTGTGATAGACCTATTGCTGCTGTCAGTGACCCTGACCTTCAGTGGCAAGCAAGGTCTCCAGCCCGGGTCGCCCATCCTTTGTGCGCGGAGCCTTTTCCCCGGGAAACAATTAACCCTTTAACATCCACATAATGCAGTGGATGTAACATGATCGGTGCCAGGCCCGGGTACACCATTACCATATGGTCCTTACAAATTAGTATTGATCTGTTGGGAAATGATTTAAACACCAATGATATGTCAATCTTGCCTGTGGCTTTCGGGTAGCTATGAACCTTTCGCAGTTTTGTTTTCCGATTATGAAAGGCAGACCCTCATTACGGCAAAAAACCGCCTCACCGCAATATGACACTAGAGCTTGCCAGGGTAATAAACCCCCTTAAAAGTAACAAGAGCTTGGAAAACACACTGTGGAAAGGATAGACATATCCTAACAATACTTGTTGCACTTCTTCACTCTTCCCTCTCCATTCATATCCAAAGTAAAATACCTCATGCAATGTATTGGAGACACGGTGGCGCAGCGGTATAGTTGCTGCCTTACAGCACTTACAGCGCCGGAGACCCGAGTTCGATCCCGACTACGGGTGCTTGCCTGTGCGGAGTTTGTACCTTCTCTCAGTGGGTTTTCTCCGAGATCTTCGGTTTCCTCCCACACTCCAATGACGTGCAGGTTTTTCAAGTTTACTGGCCAGGTATAAGTGTAAATTGTCCCCAGGTTGTGTCGGATAGTGTTACTGTGCGGGGATCGCTGGTCGGCGCGGGCTTGGTGGTCCGAAGGGGCCTGCTTCTGCGCTGTACCTCTGAACTAAACTAAAAAGTGGCAGCATTAGCATCTTCTTATACTAAGAAACGTGATGCTAAAACTATTTCTAGGATACAGCTGTTTAGGGTTTAATCACAACTTAAATTATTCTGCTTCAATAATACAGAATAGCAACCCATAAGTCGCACATTTTATTTTTCGAGAATGGAGCCTATTCAGAGGAGATGTTCTGCATGATATGCACACCACAGACGTGTGCAAATGGAGCAATTCCTGGCCACCACACCCAACCCCTGCATAAAGGGACTTTACCTCTTTGTGTTATCGTTTGAGCTTGAAGATTTTTAAATATAATTTCACGACGAAGAAATTGTTGCGTGGGTTCCAGTCTCGGTTCGGGTCGCTGTTGACCCCAACCTCTCCCACCATCACCTTTCCTTAATTCCACTCACTCAGCTTTGACCCAAACCTTGCCCTCCACCCCCCCCAAGGAGGAGGACGGGGCCACGAACTGCCCCCTGACCCCACTGTCAGTGTTGCTTCAGGGAGTAACTCAGTAACAAGGCGCAAGTCACAAGAGTCCATGAGAAAGGGTTCTTTCGGTTGGGTGCTGAAACTTGAGAGTGGATTAATCATTGGAGTTGGGCTTGTTAGAATGACAGGGCCTGACTCCATCATTGGCTTTCGAAAGAAAAATCCAATTGATGGGAAGGAAAATAGATGACCCCAGAGCCCCCGGAAAAGCACTTTCCTGCCACTGAGTCACAGGTTGAACCGTGGTCACTGTTGCAATATGGAAGACATTGTCTAGAAAATGGATTGCACAAACCTCTGGTGCATTAAACGGTTTCTGTCCACAGTCTGCCACCTTGTGTCCCGACACCTTTTAGATATTGGAGATACAAAGTGGAAACAAGCCCGGCCGTCCGAGTCTGTGCCGGCCACTGATTATCCCGTGCACTAGCTCTATCCTAAACTCCAGGGACAATTTACAATCAACCTACAAAACCTGTAGGTCTTTGCATCCGGAGAGCACCCAGAGAAAACCCAGGCAGTAACGGGGAGAATGTGCAAACTGCGTACACACAGCACGAGTAGTCGGGATCGAACCCAGTTCTTTGGCGCTGTAAGGCAGCAACTCTACCGCAGCGCCACCGTGCTGCTCCAATACCATCTTTCTTTCCGTGGCTGTGAAGAACAAAAAGTGTTGCTTTCTCTCGCATTGTTTTGAAGCTTAATCTCCCAGGAATCATTTCAGAACATAGAACATAGAATAATACAAGAACATGCACTTTGGCCTATGTATATATATAGAAGAGAGAAGGAATAGGTGACGTTTCGGGTCGAGACCCTCTTCAGACTGAAAGTCACAGGAAATGGAAACGAGAGATATAGACGATGATGTAGAGAGATAAATATGTGCGTGTGCGTGTGTGTGTGTGTGTAAGAAAGAACTGCAGATGCTGGTTTAAGTCAAAGGTAGACACAAAATGCTGGAGTAACTCAGCGGGTGAGGCAGCATCTCTGGAGAGAAGGAATAGGCGACGTTTCTGGTCGAGACCCTTCTTCAGTCTGAAGAGGGTCTTGACATGAAACGTCGCCCATTCCTTCTCTCACACATTTTTTTTCTGGTTTATTATATTGTTTACAGTGTACTGTATTTACATCTGCTGTTGTGCTGCTGCAGTCTGAAGTCTTGGTCGTGTCGATCTTCGATTTAAACCAGCATCTGCAGTTCTTTCCTGCACACTTATAGATTGGCACATGGATATGCAAAACATTGTGAAGGATATTGATCACATGCAGCCAAAGGAGAGTGGTTTAACCTGACATTATGTTCAGTACAGACATTGTGGGCAGAAGGGCCTGTTCCTGTGCTTTAAGGTTAGAGGGGCAAATTTTAAATGAGATGTGCGGGGCATGTTTTTTTACACAGAGGGTGGTGGAAGCCTGGAACGTGCTGCCAGGGGTGGCAGTAGAAACAAATACGATGGTGGCGTTTAAGTGGCTTTTAGATTGGCACGTGGATTTGCAAGGAATGAAGGGATATGGATCATGTGAATACTTGGCCAATAAACATTCATTCATTCATTCATGTGCAGGTCGAGGACATTAGTTTAACTTGGCATCATGTTTCTGTCCTGTACTGTTCTATGTTCCAGGGTCTAAGATGCCCTAAAACTCGGTCAGAGATAAGACGAAAGGCAGTGCAGTTTAGGTTCACGAGATTGATCCCTGGGATGGCGGGACTGTCATATGATGAAAGATTGAAAAGACTAGGCTTGTATTCACTGGAGTTTAGAATTATGAGGGGGTATCTTATAGAAACATAGAAAATTAAAAAAGGACTGGACAAGCTAGATGCAGGAAAAATGTTCCCAATGTGGGGCGAGTCCAGAACCAGGAGGCCACAGACTTAGAATAAAGGGGAGGTCATTTAAGACTGAGGTGAGAAAAAACGTTTACACCCAGGGAGTTGTGAATTTGTGGAATTCCCTGCAACAGAGGGCAGTGGAGGCCAAATCACTGGATGGATTTGAGAGAGAGTTAGATAGAGCACTAGGGGCTAGTGGAGTCAAGGGATACGGGGAGAAGGCAGGCACGCACGGGTTATTGATAAGGGACGATCAGCCATGATCACAATGAATGGCAGAGCTGGCTCGAAGGGCCGAATGGCCTCCTCCTGCACCTATTTTCTATGTTTATGTTTCTATGAAAGGTGTAGGAAGGAACTGCAGATGCTGCTTTACAACGAAGATGGACACAAAATGCTGGAGTAACTCAGCGGGTCAGACAGCATCTCTGGAGAAAAGGAATAGACAGGTAGATGGATGGGACAGGTTTGGAATGATATGGACAAAGCACAGGCAGGTGGGACTAGTGTAGCTGGGACATGTTGGCCGGTGTGGGCAAGGAGGGTTGAAGGGCCTGTTTCCACACTCTATCACTCTATGACTCTATGATTCTAATACGTGACGTTTCGGGTCAAGATGGTCTGAAGATGGGTCTCGACCCGAAACGTCACCCGTTCCTTTTCTCCAGAGATGCTGCCTGACCCACTGAGTTACTCCCAGGTGCTTTGCATCTATCTATACCAGCACCTGCAGTTCCTCCCTTCACGTTTTGCCGGCTCTATTGCGATATCTCCTGGAGATGAAAGGGGCAGTCTCCAAGGTGGGAGCTCGGAGAAGTGAATGTCCTGAACCTGGAAGACTGGAGGCGTCAAGAACGGATGGACGGACATGACGGCGCGCCAAATGTCAGGCGGCCCAAACCAGAGGGGGTGCTGAGAGGAGACGGAGAGGCTGGTTATTGTACCTGAGCCTCTGCAGCTCTGCATTGCTGCCACGGATCTGTCAGGAGCACGTTGAACGGCAGCTCCCGTGCATGTCTGGTATTTGTTGAAGGGAAACAAAGCACCCATCTGTTCGATGGGAAGGGAAACCTGGGAAGTGCACTTCAACATGTTTCGTGTCACACCGTTGAATCTGTCGGGGTGTACTAATCACATAACTATTCCCCGATGGGCACGCTGGCACCACTCCAAGATTCCTGCAACTATTTCCCCCCCCCACCCCCCCTTCCCCCTCCCCCTTCCCACAGTAAATCAAAACCGAAGAGATCTGCAGTGTCCCGAAAGGGAAGATTTATGACGGGAATGGTTTCTGAACATTATTATAAATCACGAGGCAAGGGTTGCGTCCACCAACGGCCCCGCAGTTGAACGCAAAAATCAGAAAGCCAGTAATTAAAAACAAAACATGGGGAGCTGTAGGTGTAGTCTGGTTCATCCTGTATTAACCTGCAGAGTAGAGAGAGGTTTTTGTTTCGGGAAAGGGGAGAGGCTGGGGTGTCGGGCAGTCAGTTGTCTGGAAAAGTCGGCTGGAAGAAAGTCAGACTGCAGTATCATCGGTGTCGGATTAGGCTCCTCGGCCCATGCTGTCGTTTTGAATGAGTCATAGTTAAGCAGCACAGAAACAGGCCCTTTGGCCCATCAAGTCCGTTCCAACCACTAACTACCCAACTTAAAATGCCAAATCGTTATTCACCTGGTAAACTTATGGACAGGGTGCACCCAAAATGTTTAACTCCCTTCAGTGTTTCTCCCCCTTGTTTCCAATTTTATGGCACTCATCAGAACTTTGTCATGGATAGGAAAGGTATGGAGGGCACTGGTGCATTGAGGCAGCATCTTTAACGCTGCGCCATCATGCCGCCCCTTGGTAAGAAAGGATATTGAATAATAGTGTGTACATGAAGTTGTATCTCTAGGTAAGACCTAATACGACAGCAGAGGTAGAGCTATCAACAAAACATCCTATATTGGAGGTTGTCAGTGCCCAGCTAATGTTAATGGCAAAGTACCAAGAGCCGTACCCCATGTACACACAGTTTTTAAAGGTACACTCACTTATATGGACGACATATGGTGTCATGGGTCACAGGTATGCCATAATATCACTGATTGTTAAAACACACTTGAGGGACTAAGTGGCCTCATAGTGCCATAGGGTGTGGATAGAGGCCTTTCGACCTAACTTGCCCAACATGTCCCAGTTACACTAGTCCCACCTGCCTGCATTTGGCCCATATCCCTCCAAACCTGTCCTATCCCTCCGACTAATTTTTAAACATTGCAATAGTCCCAGCCTCAACTACCTCCTGTGGCAGCTTGTTCCATACACTCACCACCCTTTGCATGAAAATGTTACCCATCAGGTTCCTATTAAATCTTTTCCCCTTCACCTCAAACCTATAGCCTCTTTCTGTTCTCCTGTTCCAGGGTTCCTGTGCAAGGGATTGTGTTATCTAGGGTTGCCAACTGTCCTGTATTAGCCGGGACATCCCGTATATTGGACTAAATTAGTTTGTCCCATACGGGGCCGCCCTTGTCCCGTATTTGACCGCTACTACTCGGGTCGAGGAGACTGTCGGGTCGGAGTGTCGCATCCGGCCCCGCCTCACACAACTCGACGTAGTGCAGCCCATGGAGTGCAGCAGCAGCGCCTCGCCCGTGGCCCCGTCGGTCGGCAGCCCGGCCAGCTGTCCGACCTTCGGACCTTCGTTTGCCGCCGACACCACCACCGTGGCCGATCATCGGTTCATGAGTTGGATGGGGTGCCGGACTGTGCGTGCAACAGAACACAAAGCCCAGTCAGCGGGCCAGCTGAGGAATTTTGGACCAGGCAGCATGACGTCACACGCAAAGTTCGGCACCCGGGCCAAAACTCCTCAGCTGGCCCGCCGGCTGGGCTTTAGGTGTGCAGTCCAGCACCCGGGCCAACTCATCATTCACCCAGCCTTGGCCGAGCCGGTCAACGAATTGCCATCGGGAATTTGTCCCCTATTTTGGCCTTTTGTCTCTCATTTGGGAGTGAGAAAGTTGGCAACACTAGTGTTATCTGCTGGCAGAGAGTTTGGAGGGTGTGGGAATGGGATAAACTGCAGAAGATGGGAAGGGCCAGTTTATGCTCCTATTGATGAGCATTTTGATGATATCAATTTGTCTGAAACCTTAGACAGGCATCTATTTTCCCCCTGCTTTGCTGTACAGCTGACACACATGCTCTCCTTTTAGCATTTGCTATGTGGTTACAAGCTCTGTTTTATGGTGTGCTTATTCTTTATATCTCCAGGCCTATAATTTTATTTTCAGGAAGTCCATCATATTTTATTCCTCCTTCTTTCTCCCCTCTTGTCACTTCACAGCTGCAGTGTGTCAATTTCTTTTTATGAGCTATTGCCTTAACAAAGAGGCGTAGTAAAATTTGAGTGGTACTGGGATGTTTAAGAATCATTACTGATTGTCTTTGTGTACCAGTAGGCCTCGGTTTAAGCCTGAGGGATATTTTCTTTCACTAATTCTGTTCCTCTAGATTTATACGAGACTCTCAAAAACGTGCGATCAGTCCGAGAAAAGGAACCATTTGCAAAGAAATAGCTGGGAAGGCAAGTGAAAATAATTAAAGAAGAAATCTATAAATATTTATCTGTACAGGAAATCTTAGGAGTAAACTTCTCAGCATGGCCTGACCTATAGTTCTCTATGAAAGTGCATTTTGGAATGCCAGCTCTATCTGGTGTAATCTTTTCACTCACAAAGGTGAATAAAAGCTACCAGAATAGGAAATGACCAATGAAATGTTGTATCGAGGGGCTTTTTTTGAAATGGTTTGATGAAAAATGTAGCAAGACTCGTTGAACGGCTTTTCAATAAACCAGTCAATCGAGCATACAATGTGGCAACAAAACATCTCACAGCTATGGATTGGAGTTTCGGATTTAATAAAATCTGTCATGATTAACCCCGTGTGGGCTGAATGGTTCTCTTTGCATAGTTTAGTTTAGTTTAGTTTAGAAATAATCTGAGTGCAGTTAACTCTCCAAGAATCTTCAGTATTAACCCCTTCTCTGCCATTCACAAAAAGGTACACAGGTGTCACGGCAGAGCCTTAAAGAGCCAGAGACCCGGTTTCAATCCTGTACAGAGTTTGTACGTTCTCCCTGTGACCTGCGTGGGTTTTCTCTGGGTTCTCCGGTTTCCTCCCACACTACATCACAAAGACGTACCGATTTGTAGATTAGGTAAATTATCCCTAGTGTGTGTGTGTAGGATAGTGTTAGTGTGCGGGGATCGCTGGTCGGCACGGACTCGGTGGGCCGAAGGGCCTGTTTCCGCGCTGTATCTCTAAACTAAACCAAACTAAACTAACTACACCTACTTATAGACACAAAATGCTGGCAGCGGGACAGGCAGCATCTCTGGAGAGAAGGAATGGGCGATGTTTCGGGTCGAGACCCTTCTTCACACTGAATACACCTTCTGCCCCCCCCCCCCGCTTACATTTTTTTTTAAGCACATTACAATATTTGAATGAACAGATTCAAAGCACCTCGGGTGCAGTGGAATGCGGTGTCAATAAGTGAAGGGCATGCTCCGTGACCTCAAGAAGAATGAGTATTGTTTTGAGTTTGTCTGCAAGGGATAATTTTTCAAGCACCATGGGAATCCTCTTGCATGCCCCCTGCTCTGTAAAGCCTTTTATGCAGCTCCCTGCTAAGCATAAGATGTATTGTGGCTGCATCACAAATGTGAAATATATGCACAAAAGGCTGTGTCTGAATCCTGACTTTTGCATAGGATTTGAAAGAATAAAGAACTTGCCACAATATACCACATCTTAGATCTCTAATACAGTTCTAACGCTCAGAAACAGGCGCTTCGGCCTTTAAATTCTTAAGGGGTTGGACAGGCTAGAAGCAGGAAGATTGTTCCCGATGTTGGGGAAGTCCAGGACAAGGGGTCACAGTTTAAGGATAAGGGGAAAGTCTTTTAGTACCGAGATGAGAAAAACGTTTTTCACACAGAGAGTGGTGAATGTCTGGAACTCTTTGCCACAGAAGGTAGTTGAGGCCAGTTCATTGGTTATAGTTAAGAGGGAGTTAGATGTGGCCCTTGTGGCTAAAGGGATCAGGGGTTATGGAGAGAAGGCAGGTACGGGATACTGAGTTGGATGATCAGCCATGATCATATTGAATGGCGGTGCAGGCTCGAAGGGCCGAATGGCCTACTCCTGCACCTATTTTTCTATGTTTCTACGTTTCTATCATGTCCACACCAACCATCGTACCTATTGAGACACAAAAAGCTGGAGTAACTCAGCGGGTCAGACAGCATCTGCTCCAGAGATCCTGCCTGAGTTACTCCAGCCCTTTGTGTCTATCTTTGGTGTAAACCAACATCTGCAGTTCCTTCCTACATTGTACCTGTTTAGTCTGGTTTAGTTTAGTTTAGTTTAGTTTATTATTGTCAAGTGTACCAAGGTGCAGTGAAAAGCTTTTGATATTTATACTAATCCTGGCCTGGAGTCATGAGGTCATAAGGGCATTAGTGACAGGAGTAGAATTAGGCCATTCTACCCAGCAAGTCTACTCTGCCATTCAATCATGGCTGATCTATCTCTCCCCCCGAACCTCATTTCCCCATGAACTCTGACACGTGTATCTTCTACGACTTCACGATTCAAGTACAGTATCTACTAACTGAAGGTGATCATTGCTGAATCAGGCATTCCATGCCAGTTTTCAAACCCCCTCCTTCATATTCGAATCCTCTCTACATGTCCTAACGCTTACCGTAAACCTATGCTCTATTGCTACTAATGGGCAAGGTTTCTCACCGTCTACCTTATTCTCCCCCTCATAGTTTGGTCTACCTCAATCAAATTCCACCTTCTTCACTCCAAAGGAAAGAAACCCAATCTACCTGATCTATGTTGAAATGTTCCAACCCAGGTAACATCCTAGTGAATCTTCTCTCACTGTAAACAATATTTAATGTTTAATGTTTTATGTGTTATTCTTAATTGTTACTGTATGTCGTGTTTGTTACTGGCGAGCGGAGCACCAAGGCAAATTCCTTGTATGTGTACACACTTGGCCAATAAACGTTTTGTTTAAGAAGGAACTGCAGATGCTGGAAAATCGAAGGTACACAAAAATGCTGGAGAAACTCAGCGGGTGCAGCAGCATCTGAAGTAGGGTTTCGGCCCGAAACGTTGCCTATTTCCTTCGCTCCATAGATGCTGCTGCACCCGCAGAGTTTCTCCAGCATTTTTGTGTACCTGGCCAATAAACTTATTAATTCATTCATCTCATCCTTCCTATTCTGTGGTGAACCAGAACTGCACAAAGTATTCCAGTTTAGTTTGGTTTAGTTTAGAGAATATCCAGGACGTCGCCTATTCCTTGTCTCCATGGATGCTGCCTCATCTACTTTCTATTTTTCCAGCATCTGCAGTTCTTTCTTAAACATTGCAAAGGTATGTAGGACTTCCCAAGTAACAACTCAGCAGCCCCTTCAAGCTTATGTTGTGCCATGTGGCAGAATGTGGAGATCCCTTGGAGGATGAACCAATCACCTCACCAACCATGGAACAGAAAATAGGTTATCCTTGGTACCAAATGGTATGGATGCAACTTTATTTGCCACATGTATTGAGGTACAATGAAATTCATTTTGGTATACAGTTCAGTACAAGTATCACTCTATATAAGCAAGGCCACCTAAGATTTGATTTGAGAATTAAGCGACAAAAGTTTAGGGGTAACATCATATGTGATTTTTCCTTTTTTTCTTTTTCTATGGATGTACGGAAACCTAATTATTTCTTCTATGTAAAGCACTTTGGTTTCAACGCGAGTTGATTTAAACGTGCTATATAAATAAAATGTACTTACTTACTAAGAATTTCATTGTGCTATCTGGGACATATGACAATAAAACACTCTTAACTCTTGACATTCCCTGTTGCCTGACCAGTTCTTTCTAAAGATGGTTTACTAATGGGCCATGGGTGGGGTTGGGAAGGCCAGCATTTACTGCTCATGACTAATTGCCTCTGAGAAGATAGAAGCATAGAAACACAGAAAAATAAGTGCAGGAGTAGGCCATTCGGCCCTTCAAGCCAGCACTGCCATTTAATATGATCATGGCTGATCATCTAAAATCAGTACCCCGTTCCTGCTTTTTCCCCATGTCCCTTGATTCCTTTAGCCCGAAGAACTAAATCTAACTCTCTCTTGAAAACATCCAGTGAATTGGCCTCCACTGCCTTCTGTGCCAGAGAATTCCACAGATTCACAACTCTCTGAGTGAACAGTCATAATCCTTATAGTGAAGGTACTCCTATGCTACTTTTGGATATAACATTCCAGGATTCTGACCATCATCAACAAAATATTTCCAAGTCAGAATTATTGAAAACAAAAAGAGTTTTGATTGAGAATTTTACCAGATATTTCACGGAGCATAATCACAGACGACTCGCACCCTGGCCACTCCCTCTTCTCCCCTCTCCCATCGGGCAAAAGGTCGAGAAAGTGTTAAAAAGCACACTTCCAGATTCAGGGACAGTTTCTTCCCAGCTGTTATCAGGCAACGGAATCATCCTACCACAACCAGAGAGAAGTCCTGAACTACTATCAACCTCATTGGTGACCCTCGGACTACCTTTGTTTGGACTCTACTGGCTTTACCTTGCACTAAACGTTATTTCCTTATCATGTATCTGTACACTGTAAATAGCTCAATTGTAATCATGTATTGTCTTTCCGCTGACTGGTTGGCGCGTGACAAAAGCTTTTCACTGTACCGCAGTACACGTGAAAATAAACTAAACTGGGATATTTGGCACGGATATCTGGTACAGCAGACGAGATGTGTATTTTCCTGTCCGCTCTGTTTAATGGAATTAAACACAACAAGATTTGGCAACACCTTCTCGTCAGTGATACAGTTTTTGTATAGATGTACAGAAAATGTATCACAACATTCAAATTATGGTCGAAGCTTACACCTTCGTAGTCACTGTCATGCACAGACTCGTGAAGTAGTCCCACCCTGTCTGGCCTTCCAATTATGTTGGAGGCCAGACTGCCGCCCACTCGCCGACTTACCGTCCACATTTCCACCCACTCACAAATCTATTAGACCTGATTATCTGGAGACATATGGGATGAGAATCATTAATTTGATTTGGAATGTATGAGATGCGAACCGACATTGCTGCAAGACTGGAGAAGTTGCGAAATAAATAAACACAGGTTACTAGAGCCGTTGTAAAGATAGGTAAATGGTAGAAGGGATGAATGGCCTCAAGCTAGGGTCCCAATGCTGGAAATGCTGGATCTGTGGAATTCACTGCCACAGAAGGTAGCGGAGGCCAATTCACTGGATATATTCAAGAGAGAGTTAGATTTAGCTCTTAGGACTAACGGAATCAAAGGATATGGGGAGAAAGCAGGTACGGGGGGACGGATTTTGGATGATCAGCCATGATCATATTGAATGGTGGTGCTGATTCGAAAGGCCAAATGGCCTACTCCTGTACCTATTTTCTATGTTTCTGTGTGTCTAAAACTACACTATTTCCTGCCACTTTGGTATTTTTCTCTTCACACTACCTGTTTCATACTTGTGTTGTCTTAACTTGATTGTATTCATTTCTAGCATCATTTGGTTTGTTTGGATAGCTCACAAACTAAAGCTTTTCACTCTACAGTACACATGGCAATAAACTCAAACCTAAATGATTATGATTTTCTGTTCAGTTATAAGTTAGTAAGCAGGCAATGGGAACTCATTAGTTAGAATTAAAAAGAGAAATAGGTGTGCTGAGGGGGAGGGAGGGGGAGTAGAGTGGGGGGGGGGGGGAAGGGAGGGTAGAGAGGGAGGGGCATTTCCCAGCTCCACCCCGCACCATATCCCCCCCTCCACACCCCCCCCCCCCCCATCTCCCGCTACCACCCCACTCCCCACCTCATCATCTCCCTCCTCCTCATTTCTCTCAGCCTCCTCCCCTCACTCCCATTCCCGGCCCCAGGACCTCCCCAGGTCACTGAGCAGTGCCAGGGCCTGGAACTCGGCCTGGCTCTCGTACTCGGGCCAGCCTTGGCTGTAGACTCCATCTGTCAGCTGGGCCGCCGGCTGGGCTCCAGTAGGCCCGGACCCAGGCTCGCCCTTGGTTCCAGCGGCGGCTTCTTTGTCGGCCCCAGTCATGGCTCCATCCCAAGCCCCCGGCTCGGCCCACACTCCAGCTCCAGCACCAGGCTCGGCTCCAGCCCAGGCCCAGGCCCAGGCCCAGGCCCAGGCCCAGTCCCCGGGCTCGGGCACCACCCTCCCCACCAGATAGTCGGGCGTCAGGCGTCGGGCGCCAGCAGCTGCCGACACTCCTCGTTCACCACGAGTGCTGGAGTGCCTCTCCCTCCCGGAGTGTCCTGTCCTGCCTTGCGAGTGCATTGTGACCTCACTCGGGATTTTTTTTTCGAAATGGGTGAGTTTTTGGGGCTGTTTTTAAAATTTAAAGGATTAATAACTTTGGAAATATAGGTAGACGGGAAGATATTTATCGCCACGACGGGAAAAATGTCAGTAGGATATTTGAAAATGGGCAGGATGTGGCCTAGCGTTTGGATGAAGATAGGAAAACCAGATTGACACATGCAAACATGCACAAATAAGACAAAAACTTTTAGTTATATAGAGATTCCACTTGAACCAGCTTATTACTAAAAATATATTTTTTGGTTTTCTAAGAGAGGCTAACACTATTTGTGATTCAGTACATAATCGTAAAAATCTTACCAGCAACAAATTGTAGATGTAACACCACTACTTGCACCGCGTGTGTTAGCTGAATGTCAAGAACGAGTACTAGAATATATGGTTTTCAACACGGCATGGTGGCGCAGCGGTAGAGTTGCATATTTTTCCCCCTGACCTGCGCGTTTTCTCCAGGAGCTCTGGTTTCCTCCCAGGTTTGTAGGTTAATTGGCTTCGGTGAAAATTGTAAATCGTCTCCAGGATAGTGTTAGTGTACGGTTATTGCTCGTTGTTGCGGACTACGTGGGCCGGAGGAGCTGTTACCGCGCATATTTAGAAACTAAATTAAACCAAACACAGGCTGAAGAAGGGTCCAGACCTGAAACATCACCTATTCATGTTCCCCAGTGCTGCCGCCTGACTCGCTGACTTACTCCAGCACTTTGTGTCTTTTTTTTGTAAACCAGCATCTCCAGTTCCTTGTTTCTACATATGGATTTTTTCCCATCGTTCAGTCCAGACATTATCAACGACTGGAGTTAACTAACTCATAATGGAATGAAAAATTGGATTAAGGGCGTGTTAATGGCATTTTCATCCATCCACCAAGATAAATATTTAGGCCAATAAGATCTACAAGAAGAGATAATGAAAATACACTTGCAGGGGATGTTGATGTGTAGGGAAGAAATGTGCTTCCTTGAAAACTGATAATAGTGATATGCGATTGAAAATAAGGAAATGGAGAAGATATCGGACAATTACTTTGCTTCAGTTTCCGGAGTGGTGGCAAAAGGTGGGAGTTAATAAGCTTTGGCTTCTTCCGGCTCCTTTTCGGGCACATATAACGATTTCATTTATTTATAGATGTTGTTTATGACACTGTATAATATTCTTGTTTTGTTTTTTGTATGCTGTTTCACACTTGCTTTTTATTCTTTTATTCTGTTCGAAATAAAGAATTAAGAAAAAAAAAAAAAAAAAAAAAGACATCATGATGGACAATTTAAAGACACTAACATCAAGTCCGATACCAAAGGACTTGCCTGAACTAACATAAGAAAAGTTAAGTTTGTTGTCACGTGTACCGAGGTACAGTGAAAAGCTTTTGTTGCGTGCTAACCAGTCAGCAGAAAGACAATACATGATTATAATTGATCCATTTGCAGTATATAGATACAAGACAAGGGAATAATGTTTAGTGCAAGGTAAAGCCAGCAAGTCCGATCAAGGATAGTCCGAGGGTGAGTAACAAAGTCCCAGGACCAGAATACTTCCATTCCAGGAATTTAAGAGAAGTAGGAACAAATGTTTTTGATGCACCAACTATATTTTTGCAAATTGTCTAGATTTGGGAATCATTCCCTTAAATCGGGATATAGTACATGACACTCCATTATGTTCACAAGTTCATGAGTGATAAGAGCAGTATTAGGCTATTCGGCCCAACAAGTCTGCCCCGTCATTCAATCACGGCTGATCTATCTCTCCCTCCTAACCCCATTCTCCTGCCTTCTCCCCACAACCCCTCACACCCGTCCTAATCAAGAAACTATTTGCAGTATCTCTGACTTGAAAATAACCGTTGACTTGGCCTCCACAGCCTTCTGTAAAGTGAGAGAGAGGGGGAAAAGCCCATTTTAGACCAAATTGTAAATTTACTCGCCTACAATAAGGACAATAAGGAGTGACTGAGCACTTTGAACATTTCCAGTCCACCAGCTATAGACAATGTGGGATTATAAAGGGTAGGTTACGCCTGACAAACCAGATTGATTTTACTTGAAGGGATAACTAAAATAGTGGACAGCAGAATGTCAATGAAAGTTATTTATTCTCAAAGGGAATTGATAAAGTTTCTCAGAAAAAATAAAATAACTGTTTGAATTGAAAGCAGATTATTGACCAGGTTAGAAAATTGGTTTGCACAGCAGGAGAGATAGAGTAGCGATAATGGCCAAGTACTCTAATTGGCAGGATGTGACTAGTGGTGTCCCGGAAGGATGTGAAAAGGTACCTCAGTTGATCACTGTGTTTATTAGTGATTTAGTTGGTGGGAAAAAGAGCATTATGTCTAACTTTGTTGACGTCACAAAGGTAGATGTACTGCTGGCAAAAATGGAACATAGAAAGGGAGGCACGGTGGCGCAGCGGTAGAGGTACTACCTTACAGCGCCAGAGACCCGGGTTAGATCCTGACTACGGGTGCTTCTCTGTATGGAGTTTGTACGTTCTCTCCTGTGACCTGCGTGGGTTTTCTCAGAGATCTTCAGTTTCCTCCCACATTCCAAAGACGTACAGGTTTGTAGGTTAATTGGCTTGGTGTAAATGTAAAAATTGTCCCTAGTGGGTGTAGGGTAGTGTTAATGCGCGGGGATCACTGGTCGGCGCAGACCGGGTGGGCTGAAGGGCCTGTCTCCATGCTGTATCTCTAAACTAAACTAAACTAAACATCGGGGACTATTACCAGAAGCCAATTAACCGACAGATCCGCAGGTCTTTGTGGGACAGAATCAGAGCACCTGGAGGAAACCCACATGGTCACTTGGAGAACGTGCAAACTCCACACAGGCAGCACCCGAGGTCAGGATGGAACCCAGGTCTCTGGCGCTGTGAGGCAGCAACACTGCCAGCTGCGCCACCGTGCCGCACAAATTTCTTTCCATTGGGAGGAATAGAATACAGGCCATGGCAATTCTCAAGCTTGGGGCAAGATCATGTGGTTTTTTTTCTTGGGAAGAACTGCCATGCATGTTCACCAGAATGACGCCTTGCCCAGAAATCAATTACTGGGAAAACATCCACTCTTGAATTTCGAGGATAGATGTTCGATTAATTTTCAAGATATTTAGAGGGACTGGTAAGGTTGATGAAAATTAATCTACCTAGTCCTCACCTTTCACCCCACCAGCCGTCACATACAAAAAGTAATCCTCCGTCAGTTTCGCCACCTCCAACGTGACCCCACAACTCGCCACATCTTCCCATCTCCCCCCATATCTGCCTTCCGCAAAGACTGCTCCCTCCATAACTCCCTTGTCAATTCTTCCCTTCCCTCTCGGTCCACCCCCTCCCCGGGCACTTTCCCTTGCAACCGCAAGAGATGCAACACTTGTCCCTTTACCTCCCCCCTCGACTCCGTTCAAGGACCCAAGCAATCGTTCCAGGTGCGACAGAGGTTTACCTGCATCTCTTCCAACCTCATCTATTGCGTCCGCTGCTCTAGATGTCAGCAGATCTATATCGGTGAGACCAAGCGGAGGTGGCGATCGTTTCGCCGAACACCTCCGCTCGGTCCGCAATAACCAAGCTGACCTCCTGGTGGCTCAGCACTTCAACTCCCCCTCCCACTCCGCCTCCGACCTCTCTGTCCTGGGTCTCCTCCATGGCCACAGCGAGCAGCACCGGAAATTGGAGGAACAGCACCTCATATTCCGTTTGGGGAGTCTGCACCCCGGGGGCATGAACATCGAATTCTCCCAATTTTGTTAGTCCTTGCTGTCTCCTCCCCTTCCTTAGCCCCCCTGCTGTCTCCTCCCATCCCCCAGCCTTCTGGCTACTCCTCCTTTTCCCTTTCTTGTCCCCACCCACCCCCGCCCCCGATCAGTCTGAAGAAGGGTTTCGGCCCGAAACGTTGCCTATCTCCTTCGCTCCATAGATGCTGCTGCACCCACTGAGTTTCTCCAGCTTTTTTGTGTAACCTCCATAATGAACAACCCATTTGTAAGATTGACGTTGAACTTTCAGGAATGATGTTGGTAAAACCTCTTCATGAGAAGGATGGGAGAAACTTGCCACCTTTGTTGGTTTGTTATTTTTAATTATATGCCGGCCATTTACTTTCCTCTAGTAACTAGCCACTAGTAAGCAAGTTGGGAACACCCGGTGTCCCTGTCAATCCCACCATCCAGCCCCAAAACGGCTGAAGTTGAGGAAGAGTTTTCTCCACATAGTCCAGCCACTGTCACAGTCTCCTCGAGCAACCACACTAGCCTTGTGGGAAAAGAAACGCAGTGAAAATCACCACCACAAAAGCCATTTGGCCCATTGAGCCTACTCCGCCATTCTATCATGGCCGATTTATCATTCCCTCTCAACCTCATTCTCCTGCCTTCTCCCCATAAGTCCTCACACCTTCAGGAACTGATCAAGAATCTGTCATCGTGTGAGTGCTGACTATTTTGATGTACAATCTATTTGTTATCTTTTGCCGCATCCCCACGACGACTCTGCCCAATCATGGCAGATCTATCTCTCCCTCCCAGCCCCATTCTCCTGCCTTCTCCCCATAATCCCTGACACCCTTAGTAATCAAGAATCTATCTATCTCTGCCTTAAAAATATCCATTGACTTGGCCTCCACAGGCTTCTGTGGCAATGAATTCCACATTCACCACTCTCTGACTAAATAAATCCCTCCTCTCCTTCCTAAAGAAACGTCCTTTAATTCTGAGGCTATGATTTCTGGTCCTAGACTCTCCCACTAGTGGAAACATCCTCTCCACACCCACTCTATTCAGGCCTTTCACTATTCGGTAAGTTTCAATGAGAAATCCCCTCATCCTTCTGTCCAAAACCAGGGGCCACGGTTAAAGAATAAGGGGTAAGCCATTTAGAACGGAAACACTTTTTCACACAGAGAGCTGTGAGTCTGTGGAATTCTCTGCCTCAAAGGGCAGTGGAGGCCAGTTCTCTGGATACTTTCAAGAGAGGGCTAGACAGGGCTCTTAAAGATTGTGGTTATGGGGAGAAGGCAGGAACGGGGGTACTGATTGGGGATGATCAGTCCATGATCACATTGAATGGCGGTGCTGGCTCGAAGGTCCGAATGGCCTACTCCTGCACCTATTGTCTATTGTCTAAACTCCAGTGAGTAGAGGCCCAGTGCCGTCAAAGGCTAATCATATTTGCCTCTTTCCCTCTCAACCCCATCTTGTAAGTGGTGACATTGCAGTATGCATTGTCACCATGTGCTTAGATGCCCCTGTAACACCAGTCGCTGTATGAAAATGAACTCCTTATGTGTGTGCTCCTGCAGTGTTTCAATGAAAAGGTGGAGTGTCTTTAAAAAAAAACAAGTATTTCTCTCTTTTTAAAATTTTACACATGAAAACGCAGTTATACTTTGTACGTACAACTTTATATTTATTTGCCCAGTCTGGCGTTGGTTGGTGTAGCCTTGAGGACTCTCTGGGGCAAGGGTGACCTCATTGCTTTTAGATCTTACACTTTGCTGTATAAATAACCGAACGCAAATATAATCCGTCAAATGGTGAAAGTCGTAACCCCACAAAGTTACGTTTCAACAGCCAAGATTCCAGGCTGTATGACGGCTGGCACATTTACTACCCCAGTTACAATGTGCACTTAACAGTAAGCACTCCAGTCCTTGCCTTAGTGTCTCAGAGTTGAGGGGGGGGGGGGGGGGGGGGTGTGGGTGTGGGGTATTCACTGTTCATTTTGCAGAACAAAAGTCAAGCAGTACGTTGTGGTTGGGGGGGGGGGGGGGGGGGGGGGGAGGACGGGGAGGAGGGGGGCAGGGGGGGGGGGGGGGGGGGGGGGGGAAGACTTTTCTTTTATACCGAAAGAGTGTAAAACCTATGGCCAAGACCATCCCAGCACCTGCATTGACCAAAAGCATTAAAGCGGTTAGCTGAGAGGATAAGCAGAACAAAATACCAGAATGTCAGTTGTTGGCAGCGGTCCAGAACCCGACTCCACTGTTCTGAAAGTTCAGCAAAACTGACGCCGGGGACAATTGTTGTTCCTCAGCCTCTCTGCCCCAGACAGAACACTCCTTCCATGTTTTTTTTTTTTGTCTCTCCCGGCTTTACGTCTAATAGCAGCCAAGTGAGCGTTTAAAACACCCTCTAAATACGCAGTTGGCTTTTGTTTTTTTTTCTTTGCAGAAAGCCCGGTTGCGATTTAGCGGGATCTTAAACAACCAGACTGTTGCCAGCGGTGACAGACACACCTGAGCCGAGATTCTCACAGCCTTAAAAAGAAAATCACTGCTGTTATTCTTGCTCCCTGGTCTTGTGCATCCCATTACTACTCACCCAGGCAGAGGGGTGTGGGGGGGGGGGGGGGGGGGTGGGGGGGGGAGAACGTATCTCTTGGATGTGGGAATTGCAACCCTCAGCAAAACTCTGCATACCTTGCAGCAGAATAAAGCCTAGCCTTAAATCACACAATATCGGGCATTATAAGCTAATGGCAGCCTGCCTAGTCGCCCATATCAGACAGGTAAGGCGGCCATTTTTCTTAGGGTGCAGCCTTGGGCCATAACATTACAGCCCACAGCTCCAAGGTTGAACAGGGCTCTTACCGCGTCTGATGTTTTCTTAAACAAAGGTTGTTTTGGAACATTGCACAGATTAAATTCTTTACTAATCTGCACAAAAAAAAAGAAAAAAGTCCTCAGTTCAGACCGAAGGTGTTTTGCAATTTGCCCAGTAGAGCTGCCGGTAGTGTGGAACCTGGGTGTTCTATGCAGGCCCCATGTAACCAAGGCAATCTGACATACAGCTGCACATAGGTGACCCTGAGAAATGGTTGATATAAGGAACAGCAGATGCTCGTTTACTTAAAAAAAAAGAGACAGTGCTGGAGTAACTCAGCGGGTCAGGCAGCACCTCTGGAGAACTTGGATGGGTGATGATTCTGGACTTCTTCAGAGTCCCGACCCGAAACGTCATCTATCCATGTTCGTCTAGAGATGCTGCCTGACCTGCTGAGTTTAGTTTAGTTTAGTTTAGAGACACAGCACGGAAACAGGCTGATGCGCTTGGAGCTGAGTTTGGTAATTTAAGATTAAGTTATGTGGTGGGGGAATTTCTGAACTGCACCAACACTTTGACTTAACTACCTAGAGAGCCGCAGAATAAAGTGTAAAGCCTTAACGATGATGAACATGTGTGTGTTTTCCTCCAAATCATTCAGTCTTAGAGAGAGAGTTGGCAGGTGAATGTATTTTTTGGGATGAAGTTTAGTTTAGTTTAGTTGAGACGAGCAGCGCGGAAACAGGCCCTTCGGCCCACTGAGTCCGCATCGACCAACGATCCCCGTACACTAACACTATCCTCCACACACTGGGGACAATTTTACAATTTTCCCAAATCCAATTAACGTACAAACCTGTACGTCTTTCCAGTGTGGGTGGAAACCGGAGCACCCAGAGAAAACCCACGCGGTCACGGGGAGAACGTACAGATGCCATACAGGCAGCACCCGTAGTCAGGATCAAACCCGGTTATCTGACGCTGCAAGGCAGCATCTCTACCACTGCGCCTGAAGAATGCAACATGGCACAAGGTTTGCTTACTTCAAAAGTTTGGAAGAAGCGTCTTAACATGTTCAGATGGATTCTCTCAGTGTGCTAAATCTACAGTCACTGTTTCAATGAAGTTGATGAACATAAAGCTTAAAATGGGCCATTGTGAAAGGTGGCAACTTAAGTAAAACATTACACATTCCAATACCATCATATTTTTGAAAATAAAGCCTTTGTACATCTGAAACTTGACTAAATAGAATGGTAACTAATTGATAAAATAAGGCAAGAGTTGTTAAAAAAAAAAAAGGACATTACAAACAATTTTACAGGTATACGGTGGCGCAGTGGTAGAGTTGCTGCCTTCGATCAGCCGGTGACTGGGGGTGCTGTCTGTATGGAATTTGTGCATTCTCCCTGTGACCGCGTAGGTTTTCTCCAGGTGCCTCAGTTTCCTCCCCCACTCCAAAGACATCCAGGTTTGTAGGTTAATTGGCTTCGGTGCAGATTGTTAAATTGTCCCGAGAGTGTAGGATAGTGGGCCGAAGGGCCTGTTTTTGCACTGTATCTCTGAACTAAATAAACGAAAGGTATAGGGACATGCAGCATCTCTGGAGAGAAGGAATGAGTGACGTTTCGGGTCGAGACACTTCTTCAGACCCGAAACGTCACCCGTTCCATCTCTCCAGAGATGCTGCCCGGCCCGTTGAGTTACTCCAGCATTTTGTGTCTAACTTCGATTTAAACCAGCATCTGCAGTTCTTGAAATGGAACGGAATACTTTATTGTCACATGTGACTAGGCAAAGTGAAATTCTTTGCTTCATACACAATGTATACAAATAGTGGCCACCTACGGCGCTGATAGTTACTTCTTCTCCGCCCCCCCCCCACAGCGGTTCCCCACAGCCGTTCCCCCATGGCGGGTCCCCGTTGTCCAATGTTCTCCCCCCCCCTCCCCAATTGTTTCCTTGTTCTCCCCCCCCCCCCCCCCCCCCCCACATGCTGGGTCCTCCATTATTCTTCCCCTCCCCCCTCACGGTGGTCCTCCACGCTCTCCTCGACCGTCGACCGTCGACTACAGGCCGACCCGTGAGGCTTTCCCGCCACCGAGAGGCTTCAACGCCACCGAGAGGCTTCACCGCCACCAAGGCCCACCATCATCATCAGGCCTCACTGCTGCTGCCGCTTCACTGCCGCTGAGGCTTCACCGCTGTCGACGCCCCACTTCACGCCTCCGTGTTGCCGCGGCCTCCGTCGGCCACTCCGCTGAACCCGACTCCGGGTTCTTTCCTACCACAAACTAAAGGTATAGAAGGAAATGCAGATGCTGGAATCTGGAGCAAAATACAAAGTGCCGGGATAATTCAGTGGGTCGGACTCCATCTGGGGAGGGAATGGATAGGCGATGTTTTGTGTCATGTCACTTGCTGCCTGACCCGCTCGGTTACTCCAACACCCACAGTTTTACAGGTCAGTGTGTTTTGGGTGTGCCAATACAGCAATGTGCTAAAGTAGGGTGGCACAGTGGTAGAGTTCCTGACTTACAGTGCCAGAGACACTGGTTCAATCCTAACTACGGGTCCCGTCTGTGCGGAGTTTTTACCTTCTCCCTGTGACTGCGTGGATTTTCTCCGGGTGTCCCGGTTTCCTCCCATATTCCAATGACGTGCAGATTTGTAACCATATAACCATATAACAATTACAGCACGGAAACAGGCCATCTCGACCCTTCTAGTCCGTGCCGAACACGTATTCTCCCCTAGTCCCATACACCTGCGTTCAGTCCACAACCCTCCATACCTTTCCCGTCCATATAACTATCCAATTTATTTTTAAATGATAAAAACGAACCTGCCTCCACCACCTTCACTGGAAGCTCATTCCACACCGCCACCACTCTCTGAGTAAAGAAGTTCCCCCTCATGTTACCCCTAAACTTCTGTCCCTTAATTCTCAAGTCATGTCCCCTTGTTTGAATCTTCCCTACTCTCAGTGGGAAAAGCTTATCCACGTCAGGTTTGTAGGTTAATTGGCTTCTGTAAATTCTCCCTAATGTGTACTATAGATGTAGTCTATGGGTGATCGCTGGTCAGAGTGGATTCAGTGGACCGAAGGGCCTGTTTCCATGCTGTACATCTAAACTAAACTAAATTAAACTAAACTAAACTAACGTTCTGCCTTAGTAGAGGACCTTGCTATTTCATAAGTTGTAGCATGCACTATGTTATTTGTGCAAATGTCTTTCTCAAACGTTGCTGGAAGATATGTTGATAGCTGGTGAGGGGGCTGCACTCTGGGCAGGTTCCTGCACCTGGCGGTGACCGATGAGGTTAGTGCAGGATGGCTGGCAGGAAGGAAATGGTGGGCGCTGGTACTACGAAGAACCTTCAGCACACAATCATGCAGAGAGGGTGCTCGTTCTGAGAGGGACACGTGTTGAGGTGGTGTGAACGGTCACCCCGTAGCTTCCCTCCCACATGTGACTGGCTCCTCCCTTGGGGTCACTTCCAATCCATCATTCCTGCTGATGGCCACTGTTTCTACCCGACCATAGCAAGTGGCAGGAAGTGTCTGTTGTGGTGGTGTCGGTAGGAATGGCATCATGGGGAGTGGAGTGCCGCAAGATAAAAGCTCTCACATTGTCACACGCTGTAGGATTGCGAGCGGGTCTTCACAGCTCAGCGTTGTGTTCAACTAGGGACAAGATGGTTACCCATCGATTTTGGGCTGAAAGGTTTTAGTTTAGTTTTTCTTCAGAGATACAGCATCCAAACAGGCCATTCGGCCCACCGCTCACCCATTCACACTAATTCTATGTTATCCCACTCTCTCATCCACTCCCTGCACGCAAGGGACAATTCACAGGGGCCAATTAACCTACAGACACGCACGTCTTTGTGATGTGGGAGGAAACGGAGCACCCGGAGGAAGCCCACGCCGTCACAGGGTGAACATGCAAACTCCACACAGACAGCACCCGAGGTCAGGATCGAACCTGGCTTCTCAGGCGCTGTGAGGCAGCAGCTTTAATGGTTGGGCCACTGTGCCGTCTGAACCTTTTTTTATAAGGAGCTTGCCTCTTTAACAGGAAGATGTGCGGCAAAGCAACCTGACTTGTCTAAGCATGACCAGGAGTGAGCCTCGTGGCATTTGGGCTTGGTCCAAGTTCACCTTCTGTCAGTTGACGTCAGGGCAAACAATTGGAGTATTATTTGCATTGCTTTGTCCGTATGATTTGACAGGAACAGCTGTAGGAACAAAGGCCAGCTCAGGTTTCACTGTAAAACCCATTCGGGGCCCCTATCCTCCCACTGGTGAACAAGTCGGAAGGAGTCAGATCTATCAGCTAGTGAGAAGCTTCTTCAACGCATGGACAGGTAAAAGTCGACGTGAATGGAGGAGAATTACATTCAAAAATAACTATTCGTTTCCGCCTTTTCAAAGGCAACTATTAAAAGCAGAGTTGCAGTTGAAAGGGAGTCCGTTTAGTTTAGAGATACAGAGCGGGAAACAGGCCCTTCATCCCGAAGATAGACACAAAAAGCTGGAGTAACTCAGCGGGCCAGGCAGCATCCCTGGAGAGAAGGAATGGGTGATGTTTCGGGCCTTCATCCCACCGAGTCCGCGCCGACCAGCGATCCCCGTACAATAACATTATCCTACACACACTGTAACAATCTTTAGCAAAGTCAATTAACTAATAAACCTGTACGTCTTTGGAGTGTGGGAGGAAACCGGAGAAAACCCACACGGTCACGGGGAGAATGAACAAACTCCGTACAGACAAGCACCCGTAGTCAGGATCGAACCCGGGTCTCTGGCACTGTAAAGGGCCTGTCCCACTTAAGCTATGTTTAGGCGACTGCCGGACACTGTCATAGTCGTAGCAGGTCGCTGAAAAAACGGAAAATGGACCCCACTTCGACATAAAATTTGAAATAGAATCATTACTTTAACAACAAAAACAAAAGAGGTCAGCACCAGCGACACCCTACGTCACCTGGCGACAACCTACGTCACCTGGCAACAACTACGACAACACCTATGTCAGGAGAAGTCAAGCTATGCTCATTTTTTTTTTTTGTATCAACAAATTATTTATTTAATTTCAACACGATACAAAAACCAAAAAAAAACAAAACCGTGGTGACATACCGACCACCATGTTACAAAATCATCAAACAACTATGTTACAGATATTCTAATAACTACTATACAACCCCCGATAAAGGGGCAAGCATCTGGCTTAGGCAAAGCCCTCTTCCGCCTGGCTCCCTGACTCGCGGATGGCCAACTTGGCCAGGCCTTGGAGCAGAAGGGACAGAAGTTTAGGGGTAACATGAGGGGGAACTTCTTTACTCAGAGAGTGGTAGCGGTGTGGAATGAGCTTCCAGTGGAAGTGGTGGAGGCAGGTTCATTGGTATCATTTAAAAATAAATTGGATAGGCATATGGATGAGAAGGGAATGGAGGGTTATGGTATGAGTGCAGGCAGGTGGGACTAAGGGGAAAAAAAAAAAAGTTGTTCGGCACGGACTTGTAGGGCCGAGATGGCCTGTTTCCGTGCTGTAATTGTTATATGTTATATGGTTTAACCCAACCAGGACATCTTCAGCCCTGCCGACTCCCTAGATCCCGACACCAGTCCTTCGGTCACAGACAGCAGAGCCACTCCTCCCCTTGTGGACCAAGCTATGCTCATTGGCGTCAAACTCACTGTCGGTGACTGTCTCAGAGAAATTTTCAACATGTTGAAAATCCAGCGGCGACCAGAAAGATGCTATGACTCTTTGGGCGACTGAGGAGACGACTCATGACCATACAGGCGACAGCATAGTCACCTGTAGTCGCCTATAATATAGTTTAAATGGGACAGGCCCTTAAGGCAGCATCACTACCACTGCGCCAACATGCCACCCCGGGGCTGTTCTGTTTAAAGTGTCACCATCATCATAGAATTGCAAGGATGTTGTAACATAGAAGGAAGCCATTCCTCCCACTGTGTTTGTGCTGGTCAGTCATGAGCATCTCAGGCTAATCCCACCTTTGAGCACTGGTCTGCAGCCCCACAGGTGACAACTCTTCAAATCCACACCCAAACACAGTACAATTCCGAAAACCTGGCACATTCAGGAGTTTGGAAGTGCTGGACAAGAAGATCTTCCAGACTATCGTATACTATTCTATGTATAGTCCAACGCCCTTAAATTAAAGATAATAAAGGGCCTGTCCCACTTGGCGATTTTTTTAGGCGACTTCCGGTGACTGTCATAGTCGTAGCAGACCCGCGACAGCCTACATCATCCCGGCGACAAATACGACAGCACCTATGTCAGGACAAGTCAAGCGACGCTCATTGGCATCAAACCCACTGTCGCCTAAACATAGAACCATAGAAACATAGGAAATCTTTCAACATGTTGACCAGAAAGATGCTACGATTTCTTGCGCGACTGAGGAGACTCCTCCCGGCGAACATGTGGCGACAAACTAGTCGCCTGTAGTTGCCTAAAAAAATCGCCTAAGTGAGACAGGCCCACTAGACACAAAAAACTGGAGTAATTTAGCTGGTCAAGCAGCATCTCTGGAGGAAAGGAATGGGTGATGTTTCGGGTCGAGACCGTTTCTTCAGACTGGGAGTCAGGGGAGAGGGTAATAAGAGGTGTAGACGGTGATATAGAGAGATATAGAAAAAACAAATAAAAGCTATGCATAAAAGTAACGATGATAAAGGAAACCCCTCCCCCTTCTGTCATGGGGTAGTAGACTGAGACTGACTCCCCCCCCCCCCCCCCCCCACCCCCCCCCCCCCCCCCCCCAATCTTTTGCATATCCCCAATCCCTTCCGCTCGTCACTTTAATTTCACGTTTCATGTAGTTTGTGCTTTTA
Source organism: Leucoraja erinaceus (assembly GCF_028641065.1). NCBI lineage: Eukaryota > Metazoa > Chordata > Chondrichthyes > Rajiformes > Rajidae > Leucoraja > Leucoraja erinaceus. The sequence goes on along the minus strand of NC_073385.1, from coordinate 8,850,417 downwards.
TGACTGTTGGCAGATCAATATCCCTCCTGGGATTAATAGTTCTATCGTATCGTATCGGAAACACACCATTGTTCACTGTGGGCTAAGGAAATATAGGATGGTTCATTGTTAGCTGAGGGGAAGGTGACAACGCAGCATACAATCAGTAATATATAATCAGGAGGACAGTAGAACTAGTTGGAGAACTACATTGGGGGAGGGATGGAGGGAGAGGGAAAGCAAGGGTTACCTGAATTTAGAGAAATCAATATTCATACCGCTGTCCAAGCAAACTGTGAGGTGCTATAATTTAGTTTAGTTACAGGCCCTTCGGCCCGCCAAGTTCATGCCGACCAGCGATCCCTACTCTACGGACTTTAGAGACAATTTACACTCATTACCAAGCCAACAAACCTACAAACCTCTATGTCTTTGGAGGAGCTGTTCCGCCAATTTGCGTTGGGCCTCACTCTGACAGTGGAGGAGGCCCAGGACTGCAAAGTCAGCAAGTCAGAGAATGGGAAGGGCAATGTTTAGCGACCGGGAGATCACATGAGCCTAAGCGGACTGAGCGAAGGCGTTCAGCGAAACGATCGCCGAGCCTGCGCTTGGTCTGGCCGATTGGTCTGGGGCAAGATGGCGGCGCGACCGGAGCTCGCAGCGACCTCTCCCAGTGGAAGTTCGGTTTTCTCGTGGATTTCTGGAGCGTGTGAAGAATGCGTGTCGGAGGAGTGCGTGTACGGGCGTAAGTTCGACCGGCAGGCTCTTTTAAAAATCGGCAGCAAGTCTTCTTGCTGCAACCCTACTTTACGGAGCGTCCTGGTGGAGCTGAGGCTTCTGCGTCGTGTAGGCCCACGGAGGTGCGCATGCGCAGGGAGGTGCGCATGCGCAGGGAGGCGCGCAGGCCCACGGAGGCGCGCAGGCCCACGGAGGCGCGCAGGCCCACGGAGGCGCGCAGGCCCATGGAGAGCCGCTGCACCCGCACCTGGAACAACGCTGGTAGGGAAACAACGCAAGCGGTGTAGCAGGGGGCAGAAGCGGGGGAAACGTGCAGGAGCCTACGCTAGGCTAAACGCGAACCCCTACAAACCGGCAGTGCCTACAGTCATGCTGGCATGCTTGGTCTGGTGCAAATCCCACAACCTCATTCTTAACGTGGGAAAAACTAAGGAGATGGTGGTTGACTTCAGGAGGGCGGGGAAACAACACCATACACCTCTGCACATCGACGGAGCTGATGTGGAAAGGGTCAGCAGCATGAAGTTCCTAGGACTACACCTGTCTGATGACCTGACGTCCACGGCCAACACCACAGCTCTGGTCAAGAGAGCCCAGCAGCGACTTCACCCCCTCCGAAGACTACGGAAAGCAGGCCTCCCCACCACACACCTACGGACTTTTTACAGGGGGACTGTTGAGAGCACACTGACATACGGCATCACTTCCTGGTTCGGGAGCTGCAAGGCGTACGAACGTCACCAACTGGACAGGATAGTGAAGACCGCAAGCAGGATTATTGGTGCTCCACTCCCCTTCCTGCTGGACATATACAAGAAGAGATGCATCAACAGAGCCATCTCCATCATCAAAGACCCTTACCACCCATCGCATGACTTTTTCACCATCCTCCCATCTGGGAAGAGGTACAGGAGCATCAGCTGCAAAACCAGCAGGATGCTCCTCAGCTTCTTCCCACAGGCTATAAGACTGTTAAATGAACTTTCCCCCCTGCCAAGTATCGCGCACAAACACCCCGCTGCCAGTCGGAACGGCTGTTGAATGTTATTGAATGTTATTAGAGGGTTAAATTGTTCATGACATGTATTTTAACTTTAATTGCTATTTATTTTGTAACGAAAACTGAATGGACACTGGTCGAGAAACGTTTTTTTTGTTTCCTCTGAGTATGCGAATACTCAGGAAATGACAATAAAGATTTACAATTATATAGGAGCCCACACCTGGAACAGCGGATTCATGTGCTTTTGTGTGGAGACTCTCGGACCTGCCATGTGATTCACCAGTCTACTGGAATCAGGTCTATTTGTACTTGGTCAAAGATAATGATAAGGAGTGATCATTTATTTCTCAAGCGATATATAAATTACGTTGCAATGGTAAGAGATCGCAGCAACAACACGCCAGTCACCAGTGGCCCCGACAAAAAAAGAAAGCACTTAACTTTATTCGATATTTATAAAATATCAAAAGTGTTTGAACCACTCAATGGCGCCCCAACACAAATACAATAAAGAGGAACAGGTAAATATTTAATCTGACTAGTTGGGCCATCTCTTCAATGCTGGGTTACGAAGCTCCCACTTTGGAACAGTAGCCGTGTTGTGACTTTGCTCCATATTTTTAAAGAATCATTCAACATCTGGCCATTTTCGACTGTTAAGGACATGGAACAAACACAGGAAGGTGGGACTAGTGTAGATGGGGCATGTTGGTCGGCATGGGCAAGTTGTAGACAATAGACAATAGACAATAGGTGCAGGAGTAGGCCATTCGGCCCTTTAAGCCAGCACCACCACACACTGGCCTAAGACCCACAATCAGTATCCGTTCCTGCCTTCTCCACGTATCCCTTGACTCCGCTATCTTTAAGAGCTCTATCTAACTCATTCTGCTATCTTTAAGAGCTCTATCAACCTCTATCTAAGAGAGTTGGATCGAAAAGCCTGTTTCCATGCTGTATGACTTCATGACACTAGTTTATGAGTTTAGTGTAGTTAATGGCCAACCAGTTCATTCTGTTGTCTTTCTAATACTGAGCAACTTAGGGAGAGAGGGAAAAGTGAGCATACCGATAGTCTTAGACATTAGAAAATTAGCCATGAACAGGATAAACGGTTTAGACCCATTGAGATGTAATTTTTCAACCACTATTATGGTGCTTTGTTGAAGAAGTTAACTTTGAACGAGACCAAGCTCAAGGAAACCGGATCTTGTGTTATAGCAGACTTTATTTGGATTGGGTTAGGCTGCCTAACCACAAGCCACAGTGATCGCACCAGCATCAGGCTCAGACCCAATTATGGCCTCCTGTTCATAGCCCACAAAGAGGGAGGGTGGTGGAAGGGTGGTCAGTACAGTATTCCGCCACACGTTGTAAACTGTGGCCGCGATCACCCGCAGCACGTCCCGCTGGAATCGTGAGGCACCCTTCTTGCAGAGTGTGTGTGTGTGTGCAGTACTTCAAGGTGGGTGTCATCCCTTCCTTAAAAGAAACCCATTCCATTGCTCAACCCATCTTTCTCCACAACATATGTCCAGTCTGAAGAAGGATCTCAACTGGAAACCTCACCCATTGACACCCAAACATCAGCCATGATTGAATGGCGGAGTAGACTTGATGGGCCGAATGGCCTAATTCTACTCCTATTCCTTATGGTCTTATGACCATTCCTTTTCACTGTACCTCAGCACACGTGACTATAAACTAATATCAAACTCATAACAATCATATGGGTGAGCGGTAGAATTTGAGGGGGGGGATAACTGGCGAGAATACACGGTGAATAAAAACGAGTGGGATTAAGGTGGCGTAAATGGGTGGTTAGTGCACAGCGCGGATGCCGTTAGCTGAAGGGCCTGTTTCTGTACTAAATCTTACTGTGACACGATGCTTCTGCTAGCAAGTTCCAGCAGCTAAACTCTATCTGGGTAAATAGACAATCGACAATAGACAATAGATGCATGAGTAGGCCCATTCAACCCTTCGAGCCAGCACCGCCATTCAATGTGATCATGGCTGATCATCCCCGCTCCTGCCTTCTCCCCATATCCCCTGACTCCGCTATCTTTAAGAGCCCTATCTAGCTCTCTCTTAAAAGTATCCAGAGAACCGACTTCCACTGCCCTCTGAGGCAGAGAATTCCACAGACTCACCAATCTCTGTGAGAAAAAGTGTTTCCTTGTCTCCGTTCTAAATGGCTTACCCCTTATTCTTAAAACTGTGGCCCCTGGTTCTGGACTCCCCCAACATTGGGAACATGTTTCCTGCCTCTAGCGTGTCCAAACCCTTAACAATCTTATATGTTTCAATGAGATCTCCTTTCATCCTTCTAAACTCCACAGAGTACAAGCCCAGCCGCTCCATTCTCTCAGCATTTGATGGTCCTGCCATCCCGGGAATTAACCTGGTAAACCTACGCTGCACTCCCTCATTGCAAGAATATCCTTCCTCAAATTAGGGGACCAAAACTGTACACAATACTCCAGGTGTGGTCTCACCAGGGCTCTGTACAACTGCAGAAGGCTCTGTACAACTTCAGAATGAATAGATGAGCACACCTCACAATTGTACCCCTTCATAATTTTTGTGATCTCATTCAGGTCTTTCATTACTAAAGCACCCATTCATTAGTGGTAATTAGCCCCTGACCATTTTGCGCGCAGCAACATTTAGGGTGGGCGATGATCAAAGATTGCACGCCACTTTGCTGAAACATATTTATGTTTGGTCAAACCAAAGCAGGTGAAGAGTGGTCACCGTGGGAGACCAGGGTGATACAGTATTGTACCTTGGAAGGTGGAAATTTCTCCAAAGACTGTTGGGCAAGCCCACGCTGCAAATATTCAGCCAAAGTAAAGAAAAAACAAATAACTGGAAGACGGAACGGTTGTGCAGTGGTAGAGTTGCTGCCTTACAGCACCAGGGACCCGGGTCCATCCTTGACTACGGGTGCTAGTCTGCACGACGTCTGCACGTTCTCCCCGTGACCTGCGTGGGTTTTCTCCGGGAGCTCTGGTTTCCTCCCACACTCCAAAGACGTACAGGTTTGTAGGTTAATTGGCTTCGGTAAAAATTTAGTTTAGTTTGGTTTTGTTTTGTTTTGTTTAGAGATACAGTGCGGTAACAGGCCCTTCGGTCCACCGAGTCTGCGCCGACCAGTGATCCCCGAGCACTAGCACTATCCTACACACACTAGGGACAATTTGCGATTTTTACCAAAGCCAATTAACCTACAAACCCTGTATGTCTTTGGAGTGTGGGAGGAAACCAGAGCTCAGAAACCAGAGGGGACAACGTACAGACTTCATGCCGACAAGCACTCGTGGGCAAGGATGGAACCCGGGTCCCTGGTGCTGTAAAGGGCCTGTCCCACCAGTGAGGTATTGCGGAGAGTTGCAGATTCAGGGGCAGTTTCTTCCCAGCTGTTATCGGGCAACTGAACCAGCCTACCACAACCAGAGAGCAGCGCTGAACTACTAACGGACTATCTTTTTTTCACCTTCCATCACAGTGAGGAATGTGGAGGAGTCACTGTGGTGGATGTTTATGTTAAAATGTATTTTGTGTGTTCCGTTACTTTTTATTTGCATGACTGACTTGGCAAATGAAATTCCTCGTATGTTGCAAAACATACTTGGCTGATAAAGTATTATGGTGAACGTGGTTGTGAGTGGACTTTACTGGCTTTACCCTGCACTAAACGTCATTCCCTTATCATGTATCTGTACACTGTGAATGGATCGATTGTAATCATGTATTGTCTTTCCGCTGGCTGGTTACCAAAAAATAAAGGCTTTCCGCTGTACCTCGCCACTCGTGACAATAAACGGAACTGAGCTGAACGGAACTGAGCTGAGGGATATGCACGAGGATGAATGAATTGAGAAGATTAACTTCCCTCTGCACCATGCACTCCATGTGATTCCTTACAATGATCATCTTCTCGTCTTCAGTAGCTTCATAAAACCCATTTTGCCCTTGCGCTATTTAAATCTCAGCTTCACCAAGATACAGGGATGGTGCGACAAGGGCAACAAAAAGTGCTAGCTAACATCCCGCTGTGAAATGAGGAGGAATTTCTCCAGCCAGGGGATGGTGAATCTGCGGAACTCATTGCAACAGAAGGCTGTGGAGGCCAAGTCAGTGGATATTATTAAGGCAGAGATAGATAGATTCTTGCGTAGCTAGGAACTGCAGATGCTGGTTTACGCCGAAGATAGACACAAAATGCTGGAGTAACTCAGTGGGATGGGCAGCATCTCTGGAGAGAAGGAATGGGTGACATTTCAGGTCAAGACCCTTCATCAGTTTTAAGAAGAGTCTCGACCCGAAACGTCGCCCATTCCTTCTCTCCAGAGATGCTGCCTGTCGGGTATAGATAGATTCCTGATTACTACGGGTGTCAGGGGTTATGGGGAGAAAGCAGGAGAATGGGGTTGAGAGGGAAATATAGATCAACCATGATTGAATGGCAGAGTAGACTTGATGACCCGAATGGACTAACTCTTTTTCACCCAGAGTTGTGAATCTGTGGAATTATCTGCCACAGAAGGCAGTGGAGGCCAATTCTCTGGAATTTTTCAAGAGAGAGTGAGATACAGCTCTTAGAACTAACGGAATCTTGGGATATGGGGAAAAAGCAGGAACGGGGCACTGATTTTGGATGATCAGCCATGTTTCTTATAGAAACTTACAAAATTCATAAGGGGTTGGACAGGCTAGATACAGGAAGATTGTTCCTGATGTTGGGGAAGTCCAGGACAAGGGGGTCACAGTTTAAGGATAGAGGGGAAATCCTGTAGGACCAAGATGAGGAAAACATTTTTCACACAGAGAGTGGTGAATCTCTGGAATTCTATGCCACAGAAGGTAGTTGAGGCCAGTTCATTGGCTATATTTAAGAGGGAGTTAGATGTGACCCTTGTGGGTATGGAGAGAAGGCAGGTACAGGATACTGAGTTGGATGATCAGCCATGATCATATTGAATGGCGGCGCAGGCTCGAAGGGCCGAATGGCCTAACCTGCACCTATTTTCTATGTTTCTATGTTTCTATGATGTTATTGAATGGCGGTGCTGGCTTGATGAGCTGAATGGCCTCCTCCTGCACCTATTTTCTATGTTTCTATATATCTATGTTTCCATCTGCTCCTATCACATATGAACTTATGAGTGTGTCACGTTGCGTAACAAATATGTTTTTGGTGTGACTCCGCGAGCGAACCAGCATCACGTTTGAGGTTGCTTATCCTACCGCCGTTCATTTGAATTAAGCCCCCTGGAATAAATTTTCTCCAGTGGACGTCAGCTCGGCGGAGAGAAGTCCAGTTGTCTTGCGAGACCCTTCCCTCTGAGTCCGTCTCGCACGCGAAATATAACTCTGCCGTCACATAATGCACATAATATTTCAGTTTTAAAATTAGCAATAAAACTGCAGTGTGAGTGGAGGATGACTTGTCAGAGACACCTGTGTGATATGATTAATATTTCCACCAGTGCGGTTGACATTCTCTCTCTCCTGTGACTTTGTCACTCGTGAGTTATCTGCTCAGTCTCAACTGTGGAGATATAAATCACATTACATGGGTGGCACTGACATACTCTCAGCGTTGTTTGCAGGAAGCCTCGGCTTGTGAAGATCTTCGCTTTCCCTGTGTGTTCGCACCGGCTCGGAAACGCTCCACTCTTCTTCTCATTTTGAAAGGCAAGGTACCTACCTGCCCCCTGAATCATCATGACACGATTAGACCATCAGACATAGGAGCGGAATTAGGCCATTCGGCCCATCGAGCCTGCTCCGCCATTCGATCATGGGTGATCTATCTTTCCCTCTCAACCCCATTCTCCTGCCTTCTCCCCATAGCCCCTGACACCCGTACTAATAAAGAATATATAGAAACTTACAAAATTCTGCAGGCTAGATGCAGGAAGTCCCGATGTTGGGGAAGTCCAGGACAAGGGGTACAGCTCCTTTAAAACCGAGATGAGGAGAACCCACAGAGAGTGGTGACTAAACTCTCTGCCACAGAGGGTATCTGAGGCCTCTCCTATATTTAAAGGGAGTAGATTGGGCCCTTGTGGCCAAGGGGATCAGAGGGTATCGAGAGAAGGCAGGTACGGGATACTGAGTTGGATGATCAGCCATGATCATATTAAATGGCGGTGCAGGCTCGAAGGGCCGAATGGCCTACTCCTGCACCTAATTTCTATGTTCTATGTTTCTATGAATCTATCTACCTCTCCTTAAAAATATCCATTGACTCGGCAGCCACAGCCTTCTGTGGCAATTAATTCCCCAATTCACCACCTTCTGGCAAATGCTGGTTGTGATCTTGGATGAATTTCATTTTTTATTCTCCATAGTCACTCACAATGCGGGTGGCACGGTGGCGCAGCGGTAGAGTTGCTGCCATACCCCGCTTGCAGTGCCGTGGACCCAGGTTCAATGCCGACTATGGGTGCTGTCTGCACGGAGTTTGTGCGTTCTCCCTGTGACTGCATGGGCTTTTTGCCGAGATTTTCGGTTTCCTCCCACACTCCAAAGACGTACAGGTTTGTAGGTTAATTGGCTTGATGTATGTGTAAATTGTCCCTAGTGTGTGTAGGGTAGTGTTAATGTGCGGTGATCGCTGGTCGGCTTGGACTCGGTGGACCGATGGGCCTGTTTACGCGCTGTATCTCTAAACTAAACTAAACTAAACTCCTCCAGCTTCAACGGCTTACCAGCACATTAAGGGCAACTGACCTTCAAGTGGTAGGAAACAGGATGATCTGGAAGAATGCCGTCAGGGAGAGAATGTGGATGTTCCTAACAGAGAACACAAATGGTCAGGATTGAACACAAGTTTCTGGAGCTGTGAGGCCACGATGCTCCAGGGCTGTCTATAGAAACATAGAAATATAGAAAATAGGTGCAGGAGAAGGCCATTCGGCCCATCGAACCTGCACTGCCATTCAATATGATCATGGCTGATCATCCAACTCAGTATCCTGTACCTGCCTTCTCTCCATACCCCCTGTACCTGCTTTCTCTCCATATCCCCTGATCCCTTTAGCCACAAGGGCCACATCTAACTCCCTCTTAAATATAGCCAATGAACTGGCCTCAACTACCTTCTGCGGGAGAGAATTCCAGAGATTCACCACTCTCTGTGTGAAAAAAGTTTTCTTCATCTCGGTCCTAAAAGATTTCCCCCTTATCCTTAAACTGTGACCCCTTGTTCTGGACTTCCCCAACATCGGGAACAATCTTCCTGCATCTTGCCTGTCCAACCCCTTAAGAATTTTGTACGTTTCTATAAGACCCCCCCTCAATCTTCTAAATTCTAGCATGTACAAACCGAGTCTATCCAGTCTTTCTTCATATGAAAGTCCTGACATCCTAGGAATCAGTCTGGTGAACATTCTCTGTACTCCCTCTATGGCAAGAACGTCCTTCCTCAGACTAGGAGACCAAAACTATACGCAATACTCCAGGTGTGGTCTCACCAAGACCCTGTACAACTTCAGTAGAACCTCCCTGCTCGTATACTCAAATCCTTTTGCTATGAATGCTAACATACCATTCGCCTTCTTCACTGCCTGCTGCACCTGCATGCCTACTTTTAATGACTGGTGTACCATGACACCCAGGTCTCGTTGCATCTGCCGCTTTCCTAATCGGCCACCATTCACATAATAATCTACTTTCCTGTTTTTGCCACCAAAGTGGATAACCTCGCATTTATCCACATTATACTGCATCTGCCATGCATTTGCACACTCACCCAGCCTATCCAAGTCACCTTGCAGCCTCCTAGCATCCTCCTCACAGCTAACAGTGCCCCCCAGCTTCGTGTCATCCGCAAACTTGGAGATGTTGCATTCAATTCCCTCATCCAAATCATTAATATATATCGTAAATAGCTGGGGTCCTAGAACTGAACCTTGCGGGACCCCACTAGTCACTGCCTGCCATTGTGAAAAGGACCCGTTTACTCCTACTCTTTGCTTCCTGTCTGCCAGCCAGTTCTCTATCCACATCAATACTGAACCCCCAATACTGTGTGCTTTAAGTTTGTATACTAATCTAATATATAACTAAAGGGCAGAGGCAGGTTATTGAGCAGCTAACACTAGTGGGAGAGTCTAGGACCGGAGTCCTTCGCCTCAGAATTAAAGGACGTACCTTTGGAAAGGAGATGAGGAGGGTGTTTAGGGTGGGATTTCATTGCCACAGACGGCTGTGGAAGCCAAGTCGACGGATATTTTTACGGTGGCGGTTGGCTGATTCGTGATTAGTACGGGTGTCATGGGGTTACAGGGAGAAGGCAGAAGAGAGGGAAAGACGGATCAGCCATGATTCAATGGCGGAGTGGACGCGATGGGCAGAATGGCCTATTTCTGTTCCTAGAAATTACTTATGAACTTAGCGATCTGAAACTAATAAGAGCCGAACTATGTCCGATTTAGAATGGGGTGAAAACAACAATTCCAATTATTGGAAGAAACAAGGAACTGCAGATGAAAACTACAAAAAAAAAGACACAAAGTGCTAGAGTAACTCAGTTGCAGAATCTCTAGAGAATAAGGATAATGAGTCTGAAGAAGGGTTTCGACCCAAAACATCGCCTATCCATGTTCTCCAAAGATTCTGCCTGACCCGCTGAGTTACTCCAGCGCTGTTTCATTTCTTAAAATTCTAATTATTGAATCAATACAGGAGTCCAGGAATTAAGTTGAACAATTGGGAAGTCAGTTTTCTGAACTTTGGAGTTCCTCCGACAGGGGTAATTAGATAAATAGCAGGCCTTCGAAAATTGAAAGATGACTTATTCCAAAGATTTAAGTACCATGTTTTCCCAAGATGTTGAAAAGATTGAGAGCGAATGAACTCATGTCCAGGTTAGCTACAAAAAATGGAACAGAAATGGTATCAGCTGTAGATCTTCTGCAGGTAGAATATCAGACCCATCTGCTGTCTAAAGGTAAATGGAAATAGCTGTGAGAGCTTGAGAGCTCATGTTACCGTGCGGCACAGTGTGTGTAGAGCAGCATTTGGTACAGGGGAGGAGGTTAGACCTAAATTGCTATGCAAAGTGTTGGGCAGAACGATTAACAGGGAGGCTCAGATATCAGATGGCAGAATTATGTACAAGCAGACTGCAATTGAAATGGAGAAATGTCAGAACCTTTGTGTTGCACAGACGGACATCCATGGAGATAACATGAGGTGATTAGATAGCGATCGTCAGACAAAATAGCAGACATTTATAAATCAAGCATTGGGCTTGAAGCTTTGTCTGGTAAAGATGCTTGGGGTATTCACTTAATCTAAGTCACTTTTGATCTGACCTTGGGAACGCAAGGCTGCAACCATGCTGTGCAGACATTGGAAATATTGAAATTAAAACTCTCCGTGATTTCAAGTAATTTGTCCTTCTGGGATGAAGGTCGCCATGTTTGCCACGGTTTTGAATGAAAAATGGGAAAGTTATCCATTCTATCAGCGTCCCCGTTGCCTGGTTTGTAAGGACGGCTAAGCAGCGCACCCGATGATTTACTTTACCCAACGGACGGTTATTGTGGAAACAAGTGGAGCAGTTTATCACTGAGGTAACAGTTAAAACCATTCTACATCATCACTCACCAAGTTAATTTCCTACATCACCCATGACGTGAACAGAATGAGACATTTAGTTATCGGGCAACCGAACCATTCTGTCAACAACTAGAGTGCGGTCCTGAGCAGCCATCCACCTCGGACTATCTTTAATCGGACTTTACTGGACATTATCCTTGCACTAAACATTATTCCCTTTATCCTGTATCTGCACGCTGTGGATGGCTCGATTGTAACATGTATGTCTTTCCGCCGGCTGGTTAGCACGCCACAAAAAAAGCTTTTCACTGTACCTCGGTACACGTGCGTGTATTAAACTAGGTGAGAGACGGACAAAGTATGAAGAAGGGAGGTTACACAGAAAAGCTGGAGAAACTCAGCGGGTGCAGCAGCATCTATGGAGCGAAGGAACACAGAAAAGCTGGAGAAACTCAGCGGGTGCAGCAGCATCTATGGAGCGAAGGAACACAGAAAAGCTGGAGACCATTAAACACTATGAAGAAGGGATTCAGACCTGAAATGTTACCTATACCTTTTGTCCAGAGATGCTTCCTGGCCTGCAGAGTTATTGTGTCTCCAGCACATTGTGTCTAACATGGGTGTAAGTCAGCATCTGGGGGGATCTTATAGAAACTTACAAAATTCTTAAGGGGTTGGACAGGCTAGATGCAGGAAGATTATTCCCGATGTTGGGGAAGTCCAGAACTAGGGGGTCACAGTTTAAGGATCAGAGGGAAGTCTTTTAGGACCAAGATGAGAAACTCACTTTTTTACACAGAGAGTGGTGAATCTCTGGAATTCTCTGCCACAGAAGGTAGTTGAGGCCAGTTCATTGGCTATATTTAAGAGGGAGTTAGATGTGGCACTTGTGGCTAAAGGGATCAGGGGGTATGGAGATAAGTCAGGGATGGGATACTGAGTTGGATGATCAGCCATGATCATATCGAATGGCGGTGCAGGCTCGAAGGGCTGAATGGCCTACTCCTGCACCTATTTTCTATGTTTCTATGTTTCTATGCAGTTCCCTGCGGATGGCTTCATTCTAATCAAGTCTGGTCCTCCCGCTGGTTGATTAGCACACGGCACAAGTGCTTTTCACTGCACCTCACTACACAAGACCATAAACTAGACCAAACTAGTTTATATTCTGAAGACCGACACATAATGCTGGAGTAACTCAGTGGGACAGGCAGCATCTCTGGAGAGAAGGAACTGGTGACGTTTCGGGTCGAGACCCTTCTTCGGACCACAGAATGTGGTTTATATTCTTTTCTACTTTCAATCAAACATCTGCCCCCTCTACCCTTCCCTGACAACATTGATTCTTTGCCCATCTACAGTTCATGTATCTCCATGCAAGATTTACTCTGGGTGCTATTGGCTTTTACAACTGTAGAAATCTTATTCTCCATTCATGTCTACTCATTCGCCCCTCAAGATTGGGATGGTGACGAGAGGGTTTACTGTTTTATAACATAACTTTTTAAAATCTTTTGTATTTGGCTGTCTAACTGCAGGGCAATAGCGGCATTAGAAGCATTGACATGAGAAACTCAACGTTTAAACACCCAAGGAGTGGGGACCTCGTTGAAACTTACAAGATAGTGAAAGCCCTGGATAGAGTGAGTGTTGAGAGGACGTTTCCACTGGTGGGAGAGTCTTCGACCAAAGGCCATGTCCCCTGAGGTGATGAGAAGGAATTTCTTTAGTCGGAGGGTGGTGAATCTGTTGAATTCACCTGTGGAGACCAAGTCAACGGATATTTTATGGTGGAGATTGACGCCGGAGCTTCGATCATCCCAACGCGAGGCTTCGGACATCGGACCTTCAGCAGCGGCGACTGCGGAGGTTCAACATCCACGACCACGGGTGAACAAAGAGGAAGAAGGTTGAACTTTATTACCTTCCATTACAGTGAGGAATGTGGATTCCGCTGTGGTGGAAGTTTATGTTAAATTTTATTTCACGTGGCTGCGTGTATTGTTGGTTTTCACTTAGTATGGCTGTATGGTAACTCAAATTTCACCGTACATAAATTGGTGCATCTGACAATAAACTCGAACTTGAACTTGAACTTGACAGATATGTGATTAGTACGGGTGTCGGGTTATGGGGAGACAGCAGGGGAATGTGGTTGAGAGGGAAAGATAGATCAGCCAAGATTGAATGGCACAGCAGGCTCAATGGGCCGAATGGCCTACATTTGCTCTGAGAACCTATGAACTTAAGAACATTTAACATTGTGTTTCTCATGTCAATGCTTCTAGTACTGCCATTTCAATGTAGATGCTGATAATATAATGCATGAGCTGGTGGTCAGGCCAGTCGTCATTGGCACCTATCGTAGTCAAATGACTCCTATCTGCAGTGAACATCCACCTCTGGACTGCTGATCCGCACATTGGTGTCTCAGCAGTTTTTGAGCTGTAGGTTTGTATTTTTCGATGAATGTATTGATGGTTCTTATCCAATCATTCTCAGGCCCATTCACTGCAAAAAAAAAGACAAACGTTCCATGGGAAAAAAAGTAGGCCGGTCTAGTCATGTCCACAAGTTAATAAGTCCCAGGAAGTCATTTAGGTCATTAGGTCCATTTGGTCAAATTAGGTCATTTGGTCCATCAAGTCTACTCCGCCATTCAATCTTGGCTGATCTATCTTTCCCTCTCAAGCCCATACTCCTGCCTTCTCTCCATAGCCCCTGACACCCGTACTAATCAAGAACCTGTCATTGAGTCCGTGCTGACTGAACAATGTATTTATTTGTTGCTACATCCCCACGACTTAGGAAGTCTGAGCGTTCCATCCACCAGCTTGCTCCAATGTGAAAACGTCACAGTTTAATGGTTGGGTTTAGTGTTGGGAGTAATAATGCTAAATGGTGGCTTCTAATGAGATCTGCGTGCGGTGGAGTCACGACCATTCGGAGCAGAACTTGCTTCAATGTCTCTTTATTGTCACGTATGCACTACATAGTGAAATTCTTGCATCCGTCGCCATATTTTGGCACCAAAGAGAGTGTGGCCCAACGTGGGTCTCGAACCCAGAACCCAGTCTGGTGCTCTACCGACAGCTTAGACTAGAGATAAAGCAAAGAAAGTATTGCGTACAGTTTTGGTCTCCAAATCTGAGGAAGGACATTATTGCCATAGAGGGAGTGCAGAGAAGGTTCACCAGACTGATTCCTGGGATGTCAGGACTGTCTTATGAAGAAAGACTGGAGAGACTTGGTTTATACTCTCTAGGAATTTAGAGATTGAGGGGGGATCTTATAGAAACTTACAAAATTCTTAAGGGGTTTGGACAGGCTAGATGCAGGTGAAGATTGCTCCGTCGCCATATGTTGGCACACAGCTTAAGATAAGGGGGAAATCCTTTAAAACCGAGATGAGAATATCTTTTTTCACACAGAGAGTGGTGAATCTCTGGAACTCTCTGCCACAGAGGGTAGTTGAGGCCAGTTCATTGGCTATATTTAAGAGGGAGTTAGATGTGGCCCTTGTGGCTAAGGGGATCAGGGGGTATGGAGAGAAGGCAGGTACGGGATACTGAGTTGGATGATCAGCCACGATCATATTGAATGGCGGTGCAGGCTCGAAGGGACGAATGGCCTACTCCTGCACCTAATTTCTATGTTTCTATGTTTCTATGAAACAGGCCCTTCGTCCCATCGAGTCCGCGCCGACCAACGATCACCGTACAACTACACTATTCTATACACACTAGGGCAAGGGTTCCCAACCTGGGGTAAATTTATCCCCAGGGGGTGAACTTGTCGATTCTGGATTTGTACATATTTTTTCTCATTGACTGACTGTGTTTGTTTCTGGTATACCGGTATCTGTTCATCATTAGTTGTTCATAAATAAGTGAAATAACATTGTTACGTGCTATTAAAGTTGCCCGGGGTAAACGGCACGAAAAAGGTTGGGAACCCCTGCACTGGGGATAATTTGCAATCTTTACTGAAGCCAATTAACCTGTAAACCTGTACGTCCTTGGAGTGTTGGAGGCAACCGAAACCCACGCAGTCGCAAACTGCGCTCGTAGTCGTGATCGAGCCCGGGGTCTCTGGCGCTGTAAGGCAGCAACTCTACCGCTGCACCATCATGCTGGGCTATGCAGCCAATCTAGACTCTGGTTGACTCCGTTTGCAGAATCAGTTCACTTAGCCGTCCAACTGCATGCTCTTGCATGATAATTCAGCTTAATTACCGAATGAACTCAGAGCTCACTAATCAAGGCCGTGAGTTAAAATAGCTTCCCCCCAGACAAAGGTCTTGCCAGGTGCTGGTGATTACATATTACTATCTTCTGATGGATCAGCCAGCCACATTATAATTTTGTTTCGCCGGTAAGGGGATTTTCTCTGGCGTTGTACTCTCAGTCTACTCATGTTATTGTGGTTTGGTCGGGCTTGAACACTTGCTCGAAGCAACTTTTCACAGAATTTCAAGATATACTGATATTGGATTTCACAGCCCCTGAATTATATCATCCTTCATCAGTCGATGCTCTGTCAGTCTAACCAGAATGTAATGCAGAGCAGAGATCTTTTTCTATGGTTAAGAAGCTTTGTCTAAAGAGAGCAACCCATGGTTCAGAATCTCTGCGTTAATTAAATAAACCACTTTTTAAAAAAAAGTTTGGTTTTGAGATACAGCGCGGAAACAGGCCCTTCGGCCCACCGAGTCCGTGCCGACCAGCGATCCCTGCACACTAGCATTATCCTACACACATAATGGACAATTTACAATTTTACCAAGCCAGTTAGCCTACAGACCTGTACGCCTTTGGAATGCGGGAGGAAACCGGAAATCCCGGAGAAAGCCCACGCAGATCACGGGGAGAATGTGCAAACTCCGTACGGATAGGCACCTGTAGTTAGGATCAAACCCTGGTCTCTGGCGCTGTAAGGCAGCAACTCTACCTTTGTGCCACTGTGCTGGAAAGTGAGGGTGAATTGCAAGACCACAGTAAGGCTAGATCCCTCATGGTCGGCTGATCTGGTCGATTAAGATGCATGGGATCCACAGTGATTTGGTTTAGTTTAGCTTAGTTTAGAGATACGGCACGGAAACAGGGTCTTCGGCCCACCGAGTCCGCACCGACCAGCAATCCCCGCACATTAGCACTGTCCTACACACACTAGGGACAATTTACACTTGTACCAAGCCAATTTACCTCCATACCTGTACGTCTTTGGAGTGTGGGTGGAAGCCAAACATCTCGGAGAAAACACACGGTGTCATGGGGAGAACGTACAAACTCCGTACAGACAGCACCCTTTGTCGGGATCGAACCTGGGTCTCCGGCGATGCAGGCTCTGCAAGGCAGCATCTCCACCATGCCGCCCATTCGGCACATTAGATTCAGGATTGAATGGGGCCATTGAGGACAAAGGGGCGTTTCTCTGAGTGGTGGCCTGTGACCAACGATGTTCCACAGGACATGGTGCTGGGACTTCCAAATATAATAGCAGACCCTTAACATTGACCTGCAGAGGGACCTTGAGGCGCAGTTCCATAGTTCCATACTTCCATAGTTCCATAGTGCAACACATGGTGATCGAGTGATATCTATTTGGGCCCGCCGAGTCCGCACCGACTAGCGATCATCCCGCACACTAGCACTATCCTACACACTGGGGACAATTTTTTTTACCAAAGCCAATTGATGTGCAAACCTGCGTGTCTTTGGAACGCGAGTGGAATCCCGAGCAACCCCACGCGGTCACAGGGAGTTTGTGTAAACACCGTACAGACAGCACCCGTCGTCAGGATCGAACCCATGTCTCTGGCACGGAAAGGCAGCAACTCAACCGCTGCGCCACCGTGCCGCCCCTAAAGCTCATGTAGACATCATCCACTGCCCTCAACCTCACCACCATCTTAACCACATCCTCCAAAAAAACCCTCAAACTATGAGCTGGCCTGCACAAAGCCATGATGACCATCCTTAACACCTCCATGCTTTTTCCAAATATAAGTAAATCTTAGTCCTAAGACCGTCTCCGATAATTTCCCTCGCACTGGTGTAAGATTCATCAGCCTGCAATTTCCTGGTATAAGTTTCCTGTTTCATTTCTGAACCAAAGAATCGACAATGAGCCGTTCTCCAGTCCTCTGGGACCTTCCCTGCGGTTGTGGAGAGGATGCAACGATCTTCCAAACTCCAGCAAATTCCTCTCTCTGGCTGTCTCAATGAACTGGGATAGATCATGTTGTCCACGTGAACTTCCGGAACAGCAAGGTAGAGCAGCGGTAGAGTTGCTGCCTTACAGCTCCAGGCACCCGGGTTCGATCCTGACCGGAGGTGCTTGTCTTTACGGAGTTTGTACGTTCTCCCTGGGTTTTATCCGGTTTCCTCCCACACTTCAAAGACGTGCAAATTTGTAGGTTAATTGGCTTCAGTAAAAATTGTAAATGGTGTAGTATAGTGTATGTGGATGGGGATCGCTGTTAGGCACGGACTCAGTGGGCCTAAAAGCCTGTTTCCGCTCTGTATCTCCGAACTGAACTGAACTGATCTAAGACCTCATCAGGCCCAGGCAACTTATTCACCTTAATGTTCTTCAAAAGACCCAACACCTCCTCGTTCTAGACATCAAAGTCCCCGAGGATATCAGCATCCTGATCTCACTTTCTTCCATGTCCTTCTCCTTGGTGAATACTGATGTCAAATATTCATTTAGTAACTCCCCCACTTCCTCTGTCTCCAGGCATATATATTCTATCCTTTGTCCTTGAATGGACTTACCCTCTCCCTTGCCACCCTCTTGTTTTTGATGTTTGCATAAAATGCCTTGGGATGCTCCTTATCTTATTCGACAAGGACATTTCATGGCCCCTTTTAACCCTCCCAATTCCTTGTTTAAGGTCTCTCCTTCTGCCTTAATATTCCTCAAGGGCCCTGTTAAATTTCAGCTTCCCAAATGCATGGCAGCACAGCTGTAGACTGACTGCCATACAGCGGCAGAGACCCGGGTTCGATCCTGGCCTCTCAGTACGGAGTTTGTACGTTTCCCCCCGTGACCTGCGTGGGTTTTCTCCGAGATCTTCGGTTTCCTCCAACACTCCAAAGATGTACAGGTTTGTAGGTTAACTGTTTAAGAAGGAACTGGAAAATCGGATGTCGACAAAAATGCTGGAGAAACTCAGAGGGTAATGCACTCAGCTCTCCTTCAGCCCGCTGGCTCCACCTCTTCCTTTCTTCTTCCCGCCCCCCACCCTCACATCATTCTGAAGAAGGGTTTCGACCTGAAACGTCGCCTATTCCTTCGCTCCATAGATGCTGCCTCACCCGCTGAGTTTCTCCAGCATATTTGTCTACCTGCAGGTTAAGTGGCTTGGTATAAATGTAAAATTGTCCCTCGTGTGTGTAGGGTAGAGTTAATGTGCGGGGATTGCTGGTCGGTGCGAACTTGGTGGGCCGAAGGGCCTGTTTCCACGCTATTTCTTGAAACTAAACTAAACTAAACCTTACATTCGCTTCCTTGTACTTTTTTTGACTAAACATGCAACATCTCTTGTTATCCGAACTTCCCAAGTCTTATCACCCTTCTCTTCCTCACAGCAACAAATTGGTTCTGAATTCTGACCAACTGGCCTTTAAACAAAGTCGTACAGCGGTAGAGTTGCTGCCTCACAGCTCCAGAAACCCGGGTTCAATCCTGCCTATGGGTGCAGTTTGTATTGAGTTTTTTACATTCTCCCTGTGACCTGCGTGGGTTTTCTCCGAGATCTTCGGTTTCCTCCCATGCTCTAAAGACGCACAGGTTCGTAGGTTAATTGGCTTCTGTAAAATTGTAAATTATTTCTAGTGCGTGCAGGAAAGAGCTGGTGTACAAGGTGGTTGGTGGTCGGTGCTGACATGGTGGGCCAAAGGGCCGGTGTCCACACTGTATCTCTAAAGTCCATAGTAATGTCTAAACCCTCACATCTCAGGTGATGATTCACTCCCAACCACTCCCAGTCTGTTCTCCTCAGCTCCTGCCTAATACTTTTTAGTTTGGATTAGCAATACAGCACAGAAACAGGCCCTTCAGCCCACCGAGTCTACACCAACCCACACATTAAACAATACCCTACACACACTGGCGATATTTTGTTCCATTTACACCAAGCCAATTAACCTACAAACCTGTATATCTTTGGAGTGTGGGAGGAAACTGAAGATCTTGGAGAAAACCCCACGCAGGTCATGGGGAGAATGTCCAAACTCCGTACAGACAGCGCCCGTAGTCAGGATTGAACTCTGGTCTCTGGCGCTGTGAGGCGGTAGCTCTACTACTGTTGTAATCAGCCTTCCCCCAATTTAGCATTTCTCTCGTCCTGCCTTTGTCGTTAGTACCAGTCTGAAACACAACCTCAAGAGTGTTTTATTGCCATATGCCCCAGATAGAACAATGAAATTCTTACTTGCAGCAGCACAACAGAATATGTTAACACAGTGCACTGTAAACAAGTTAATAAACGAGAGAGAGAGAGAGAGAAAAAAAAAAGTTGAACATGACAGTCCACTCTCTCCCATCTTGGGATGCCCTCTGCCCACTCAATGATATCCTTGGTTCAGGAACCAGGGGGATAGCCCACCATGCCTAAGTTTAGCTCATGGCTACAGAAACACCTCTCTGTGCCCCTGACTAATTAACCCCACTACCCTCCCCCTCCCCCCATCACTTTGATAGAGACTAAAAGCTGGAGTAACTTAGTGGGTCAGGCAGCATCTCTGGAGAAAAGGAATAGGTGAAGTTTCAGGTCGAGACCCTTCTTCAGCCCTGAAGACCTTCTTCAAGAAAGAACTTGGTCCCTCCCAGAAGAAAGTCTACAGGTCTGAAGAAAGGTCTCGATCCCCGAAATGCCACCTATTCCTTTTCTCCAGAGATGCCGCCTGACCCGCTGAGTACTCCAGCATTTTTGTGTCGATCTTCAGTGTGAACCAGCATCTGCAGTTCCTTCCCACCCAACCCCATCATTTTGGCTTGGCGGGTCTTTGATCGACCTTCCTGAGCTTTCGTCAGTCAGGGAGCCACAGTTATGACTTGTGCAGGTATTTTCCATCCTATCCGTCTCCACCCCCACCACAGCCAGCACACCCCAGGCACCCACCCTTCTCTGTGTAAAATATGTGCCCCTTTAAATGTTTGCCCCTCTCACCTCAAAGCTATGTCCTCTAATTTTTGACATGCTCTCTTTGGGGAAACAAAGTTCTGGCTCTCTACCGGAGGTCACGTGTTTAATGTGTACCGAGGTACAGTGAAAAGCTTTTGTTGCGTGCTAACCAGTCAGCGGAAAGGCAATACATGATCCCAATCGAGCCGTCCACAGTGCACAGATGCAGGGAATAAGGGGGAACAAAGTGATTAACGTTTAATAACAGCGAAGTATAAAAGCAAAGAAAACGAGTCACTAGATTCAGAAAGCACAGATTAAATCTAGTGGCCAAATTCTCTATAGGACTCCCCGCAATCTTCGAGTAGCTGGGATGAAACGAATCTGGAATTCACATCACGGTTAGCCTGTTGAATCTTAGGCACCTTCCCAGTGTGGGGGTGATTCAGAAGTCTGAAGATCATGCCAAGTGGTGGCTTGCTGACGCTGAAATTCAGGAAGGTGAAACGTGCTGAGAGAGGTTCTCCAGACCTGTCGGAGTATAAACAATAATTTTCTGTGCAAAAGGTCACAGTCTCACCCAGTTGCACGCAAACCCTCATAATGCACACATGAATTCCCGACTCTGGGAAGGGAAACTTCGCCTCGTGTCAATTTGTTCCTCGCTTCCACCTTTGTACAGACACATTGGCGCGTCAGCAAACTAAACAACTGTTTGTGCAAACTCGTCGCTGGGTTCAAAGCCTTATGAACGGGGCTCTTTGTCAGTCTTGCAGCATCCACTCTTGTCACCCTGAGCTTTCTTGCCAACAAGTGACGGCTTGAAGTAATGTAACGCTGGCAAACAATAACTAGTTGCAGGTTTATGTTATTGTAGCAGAAGGTTCCTAAGGTGTTTCCCAGAAGCATTGTTGGACAGAATTTGCCACTAAACCACACAGGGGGGGTTTTAAGGTGGGGTGGGAAACTATTGTAAAAGGGAAAAAGAGCCAGTGACAAATCTGTTATATCTAAGATAGACACAAAATGATGGAGTAACTCAGCGGGTCAGGAGGCATCTCTGGATAGAAGGAATGGGTGATGTTTTGGGTTGAGACCCTTCATCAAAAGAAGGGACTTGACCCAAAACATCACCCATTCCGTCTCTCCAGTGATGCTGCCTGTCCCGCTGAGTTACTCCATCATTTTGAGTATCTTCAGTTTAAGCCAGCGTTTGCAGTTCCTTCCTACACAATCTATTATATCTGTTACCTCACAGCCTCTGTTCAATTCTGATTTCTGGTACCGCCTGTGTGGAGTTTGCATGCTCCCACTGTGACATATGTAACTTGCCCCCAGTATAATGGTGAGTGGTAGAATTTGGGGTGAGTTGGTAGTTCATAGGGTCATAAGTCATCGGAGTAGAATTAGGCCATTTGGCCCATCAAGTCTACTTTGCCATTCAATCATGGCTGATCTATCTTTCCCTCTCAACCCCATTCTCCTGCCTTCTCCCCATAACCCCTGTCACCCTTACTAATCAAGAATCTGTTAACCTCCACCTTAAAAATGCCCATTGACTTTGACTCTAAAGCCATCTGTGGCAATAAATTCCACAGATTCACCACCATCTGACTGAAGAAATTTCTCCTCATCCTCTTTTTAAAGATGCATCCTTTTATTCTGAGGCTGTGCCCTCTGGTCCTAGATGCTCCCACTAGTGGAAACATCCTCTCCACATCCACTTTATAACCATATAACCATATAACAATTACAGCACGGAAACAGGCCATCTCGGCCCTACAAGTCCATGCCGAACAAATTTTTTTCCCCTTAGTCCCACCTGCCTGCACTCGTACCATAACCCTCCATTCCCTTCTCATCCATATGCCTATCCAATTTATTTTTAAATGATACCAATGAACCTGCCTCCACCACTTCCACTGGGAGCTCATTCCACACCGCCACCACTCTCTGCGTAAAGAAGTTCCCCCTCATATTACCCCTAAACTAATTCTGAAGTCATGTCCCCTTGTTTGAATCTTCCCTATTCTCAAAGGGAAAAGCTTGTCCACATCAACTCTGTCTATCCCTCTCATCATTTTAAAGACCTCTATCAGGTCCCCCCTTAACCTTCTGCGCTCCATGATAGGATATGATAGGACTATGAGGAGAATATCATGGGATTAGTTGTAAATAGGTGATTGATGGCCGGCATGGACTTGATGGGCTGAAAAGCCTCTTTTTGCGTGATATGACATGGAATGAACAGAGTCATAGAGTCATTATAAATAGACAATAGACAATAGGTGCAGGAGTAGGCAATTTGGCTCTTCGAGCCAGCACCGCCATTCACTGTGATCATGGCTGATTATCCACAATCAGTACCCCATTCCTGCCTTCTCCCAGTATCCGTTGATTGTATTCTCTGGCGTTTAGAAGGATGAGAGGGCATCTTATTGAAACATATAAGATCATTAAGGGTTTGGACACGCTAGAGGCAGGAAACATGTTTTTCGATTTTGGGGGAGTCCAGAACCAGAGGCAACATTTTAAGAATTAGGGGTAAGTAATTTAGAACGGAGATGAGGAAAACCTTTTTCACACAGAGGGTTGTGAATCTGTGAAATTCTCTGCCTCAGAAGGCAGTGAAGGCCAATTCTCTGGATGCTTTCAAGAGAGAGTTAGATAGGGCTCTTAAAGATAGCGGAGGCAGGGGATATGGGGAGAAGGCAGGAATGGGGTATTGATTGTTTATTTAGCTTTGAGGTGCAGGGTGGTGTTGGCTTCTAGGTATTTTTAATTTTTTTAACTCTTTAGATTTAGAGATACAAAGCGACACCAGGCCCTTCGGCCCACCAGCGATCCCCGCACATTAACACTATCCTACACACACTAGGGGCAATTTTACATTTATACCGATTAACCTATGAAGCTGTGAGACTTTGGAGTGTGGGAGGAAACCAAAGATCTCGGAGAAAACCCACGCAGGTCACGGGGAGATCGTACAAAGTCCGTGCAGACGACACCCGTAGTCAGGATCGATCCCGGGTCTCTGGCGCTGTAAGGCAGCAACTCTACCGCTGCACCAGCATGAAGAAATCAAAATGCATAAGCAACCAGGGTACGAGTAGTGTCACATAGTGTACAAATAGAGCAGTGTACAAATCTTGGTAAGTTGTCAGTCAGGATGGAGGAGGAGGGTGGAAGAAGGTTTGGGCCATTTAAAGATCTCAATTGAAGGGCAACACTTCTGAATATGAAGCATTGCACAACAGGAGACAACCACTTAAACTACAAGGGGACATCTCTATCCCTTGGGGTCAGGGAGATATAAAACTTGATACAAGTGTAGAGTCCAAGGTTGGGGATGTGCAAAGATTTGGGGGGTGGGGGGGGGGGGTCAGACTGCTCCATAACAGAAGGGGGAGGAAGTGCACGGTTTGCTAGCCACAGGGAAGAAGGGTCTCCTGTGGCGTTCTGTCCTGCATCTTGGTGGAACCAGTCTGCTGCTGAAGGTACTCCTCAGGTTGACCAGTGTGTCATGGAGGGGGTGAGCTGTACTGTCCAAGACGCTCCGCAGTTCGAGGAGCATCCTCCAGCCCAAGACCATCTCCAGTGAATCCAACTCCACCCCCAGGACGGAGCCAGCCCTCACGATGAACTCCGAAGGCTCTGGAAACTAGAGACAAACTCAACGTGTGTCCGCTGGCTTTCGAATGCCCGCTAACACGTATCACGGTGCAGAGCTGGCTTAAGGTTGGCCTTTGTTATGATTGAAAAGGTTAAACACTTACTCTTTCGAACACAAAAACACAATCCATTGGTTGCACTCATACTGCAGTTAGTGCCAAGATGGAACAGAGTGTGATTTTACGCTCAATTACCCTGTAGTTTTTGTGTTGATGGAAAGGCTTAATTTATTTAGCATCGTTATCAAGTGCGCCACATAGGGGATCTGCCATTCCTGACTTGTGTTCCCACACTTGAATCCAGGCCCATTGTCGACTTTCATTTACTCTAGCGCGGCACGTTAAGGCGCAAGGTACAACAGTCTTCGGGAAAAGGGGTTTCGATTGCCTCTCAGTGTAATAAGGCAAGAGCAGTTAATGTACCACAACTTCCTGAGAATCCCAAAGAAATCCAACAAAATATACCCCAGGAAATTTATGCTTGATCCGTAGCCTAAAATGTTTATTGTCACGTGTACCGAGGTACAGTGAAAAGCTTTTTGTTGCGTGCTAACTAGTCAGCAGAAAGACTATAATCAATCAATTTACAGTTTATAGAAACATGATAAGGGAATAACAAATAGTGCAAGGTAAAGCCAGCAAAGTCCAGTCAAGGATTGGCCGAGGGACATCAGAGGTAGATAGTATTTAAGAAGGAACTGCAGATGCTGGAAAATCGAAGGTACTCAAAAAAGCTGGAGAAACTCAGCGAGTGCAGCAGCATCTATGGAGCAAAGGAAATAGGCAACGTCATTTCGGTCTTACGGCGCTTACAACGCCAGAGACCCGGGTTCAATCCCGACTACGGGTGTTGTCTGTACGGAGTTTGTACGCTCTCCCCGTGACCGCGTGGGTTTCTCTGAGATCTTTGGTTTCCTCCCACACTCCAAAGACGCACAGGTTTGTAAATGTAAATTGGCTGTGTAAATGTAAATTGTTCCTAGTGTGTGTGTGGGATACTGTTAGTGTGCGGGGATCGCTGGTCAGTGCGGACTCGGTGGGCCGAAGGGCCTGTTTCCGCGCTGTATCTCTAAACTAAGCTGAACACATGCATGCTGCTTGTGGGAGTTAACTGAATTAATTTTCAGAGGTTGAATGGGATTCACAGTTGCCAATTGTCCATTTAACCACCAACCAGGCAAAAAGAAATCCCAGTTAATAAAAGATAAAGGCAGGTCTTTCTAATAATTGGAAATCTCTCTGCATGCGACCTTTTAGACACACAATGACAATAACAAGATATAATAAAAATGAACCGCAGATGTTGGTTAATACCAAAGAAAGACACAAAGTGCTGGAGTATCTCAGCGGGTCAGGCAGCATCTCTGGAGAAAATGGATAGGGATGTTTCGGGTCAGGATCCTTCTTCAGACTGATTGTGGACGGGACCATAGTTCATTTTTAACCTTTAATTGAACAGCAGAGTGGCTTAGCTGGTAGAGTAGCTGCCTCACAGCGCCAAAGACCCGGGTTTGATCCTGACCTCGGGTGCTGTCTGTGCGGAGTTTGTACGTTCTCCCCAGGTATGTAGGTTAATTAGCTTGGTATAAGTGTAAAATGTCCCTAGTGTGTGTAGGATAGCGTTAATGTGCGAGGATCGCTGGTCAGCACAGACTCGGTGGGCCGAAGGGCCTGTTTCCGCCCTGTAGCTCTAAATGAAACTAAACCAGAGATACCAACACAGATCCCAGCAGAACTCCATTGATCACAGACGTACAGCCTGAATATTGTCCTTCCACCACAGCCCTCTTCTTCCACAGTAAGTCAGTTCTGAATCTGTACGAGCAAGTCACCCTTAATCCTGTGCATCTCAATCTCCTTGATCAGCCTACCAGTGGGGACTTTATCAAGCCACGCTTACTGTCCTAATTAAACTATTCTCTTCCAAATGGGCGTGAACCATATCCTGAAGAATCCTCTCCAATAGCTCAATAGATTCCCTACCACGAGTTCATGAAGGGCCTGTCCCACGAGCATGCGACCTGCATGCGGCAAGCGCGACCAAACCGGAAGCGGGGGCCGCGCGGAGGTCGAGTGAGTGACGTGAAGTTCGAGCAAAGTCCGCGGGAAGTATAGTACGGTGACAAGACGCTGCGTATGGTGCGAGACGCTGCGCACACCCGTCAAGGCGGTTCGTACGGCGTCGAGGCGGCTGCGGGCCGGCAGGCCGTTGCCGCGCGGAATTTTTGAACATGCTCAGTTTTTCTAGCCCCGCGCGATGTCGGGACCAGCTCCGCACAACTCCATACGGCTCCGGCGATCGAAGTGGGACCGGCCCCGCGAGCATGCGACTCCATGCGGCAAGCGCGACCTAACGTGGTCACTTGAGCCGTACGGCCTCACTTGCCGCATGGAGTCACATGCTCGTGCGACAGGCCCTTAATTCCCTGGATTATCTCTACTTCACCTCTTACATAAAGGAGTATATATATATATATATATGTATGTATGTATGTATGTACATATATGTATATGAAGATATTATAAGCCTGGTTTGCAAACTTACCAATAAGTAATTACTCATACCTGCCACTGCTACACTCCCACTTTGGAGTGGGTGGTCGGTGTAACCAGAGCAAAGCAAGATGAACAAAAATCATCTCCTGTTATAAACGAGAATGCACGGAAAATTATAATTGAAAATGCTGTCCAGATTTGCACACAGTTGCACATCCGTGGAATGTCTACCACATTCAATAGCACAAGACATTATAAATAGTAATATCTCTATCTTGGATATTCAGACCGCTGACTTCAATGGAATGAATTTCAGAGGCAGAGAATAAGGTGCAGATACCAGGGATGGGTTTCTCAGCAAAACTGTTTAATGTATTCTGCGGTACGTGTAACGTGTTAGAATTTTTATGACAGGACAAAACTGTTGTCACACTTACTTGCTGCGTCATGTTTTGCTACTATCGGTAATCTTTTGTGACAATTAGTGATGCCTGCATCCATTACTATTAATGCATGAGGCTTTTATGTCTGTGTGAGCAGCTACCCACCGAGTACTAACTTTAAAACAGACACTAAATTCTGGAGTAACTCAGCGGGACAGGCAGCATCTCTGGAGAGAAGGAATGGGTGACGTTTCGGGTTGAGACCCTACTTTAGTCTTTCTTTAGTCTGAAGAAGGGTCTCGACCCGAAACCTCACCCATTCCTTCTCTCCAGAGATGCTGCCCATCCCGCTGAGTTACCCCAGCATTTTTGTGTCTACCTCCTTTGGTGATGTTTGATTTAATTAATATTACTCCATTCATTTTTATTTCTTTTCACCTGATCCAAGAGGTATTTTTTACCATTCCTAGTCCAGGTAGGTTTCTGCCAGCTACACTTCAGGTTTATCCCCTCCCTTCCCTGCTAGCTCCCTTGCAATCCCTTGCTGTTCCTTTTCTTTCACTGGAGAACCACACAGATCAGCGTTTATGGTGCAGTGGGATAGTTGTTGACTCACAGCGCCAGGGACCCGGGTTCGGCCCAGACCTCGGGTGCTGTCTGTAAGGAATTTGTACGTTCTCCCTGTGACCGCGTGGGTTTTCTACAGGTGCTCTGGCTTCCACCCACATTCCAAAGACATGCAGGTTTGTAGGCTGATTGCCTTCTGTAGAATTGTACCCATGTGCAGTCGTACCCGAGTGATCGTGCCCGAGTGATCACTGGTCAGCCTGGACGCGGTGGGCCGAAGGACCTGTTTCCGCGCTGTATCTCTTAACTTTTCATACCTCACGCTGCCTCGGCAAGGCCAGCAGCATAATTATGGACAAGTCTCACTCCGCCCACGCCCTCTTCTCCCCATTCCCATCGGGCAAAAGGTATAGAAGTGTGAAAACGCACACCTCCAGATTCAGGGACAGTTTCTTCCCGGGTGTTATCAGGCAACTGAACCATCCTATCAACAACCAGAGAGCAGTGCTGAACTACTATCTACCTCTAAGGTACACAAAAAAGCTGGAGAAACTCAGTGGGTGCAGCAGCATCTATGGACCGAAGGAAATAGGCAACGTTTCGGCACGAAACGTTGCCTATTTCCTTCGCTCCATAGATGCTGCTGCACCCGCTGAGTTTCTCCAGCTTTTTTGAGTACCTTCGATTTTCCAGCATCTGCAGTTCCTTCTTAAATACTATCTACCTCTGATGTCCCTCGGACTATCCTTGACTGGACTTTGCTGGCTTTACCTTGCACTAAATGTTATTCCCTTATCATGTTTCTATAAACTGTAAATTGATTGATTAATGTCCTTCTGCTGACTGGTTAGCAAGCAACAAAAAGCTTTTCACTGTACCTCGGTACACGTGACAATAAACAAAACTAAACTAAACTAAACAAGACCACACCATTCGGAACTCTACCTCTAAGAAATCATCAATGAACTTTGTCCACTGCTCGTTTTCTGTCACCGCCATAACTTTGTCACTGCTGTTCAATAAAGCTTCAAACTCCCCCCTTCCATCTCCTGATATTACTTTGTTCCTCCCTACTGATCAGTTCTCTCTGTCGGTGGCACACATAGATTCTCACCCTATCCCCCCGCATTGATTGTGCGAGCTATTCTCAGAAAGAAGACTTACTCGTCTGGCTTTTCTCACCTTGTTAAAGAAAATAATCATTCTGTTCTTTTGCTATCATGGAAGTTTTGCAATTGTTACCATTCGGCCCATCGAGTCTCTGCCGTATGACTTTTTTTTAGTTTAGTTTAGTTTAGTTTAGCTTAATTTAGTTTAGTTTAGTTTAGTTTAGTTTAGTTAAGAGAAAGGGTCAAGGAAAGAGCGTTCACGTCACGGCCCTGTTTTCACCAATCTCTTCGCCACCAAGCACATGAAGCTCAGGACAGACACCATTGTCTGCAGATGCCGAGAAGTGCGTTCAGCTGTGGCTGATCAACATCTAGCCTTGTGTGTGGACTCGATAAGAAGAAAAAGTTTAGAGAAACAGCGTTTAGAGGATAGGCCCCTCGGCTCACCGAGTCCACGCCGACCAGCGACCCCCCGCGTACACTAACACTATCCTACACACACTGGGGACAATTTACAAATTTAACAAGCCAATTAGCCTACAGAGCTGTACATCTTTGGAGTGTGGGAGGAAACCGGAGCCCCTGAAGAAAATCCTCATGTTCACAGGTACAACGTACAAACTCCGTACAGACAGCACCTGTAGTCGGGGTCGAACCCGGGTCTCTGGTGCTGTAAGGCAGCAACTTTATTGCTGTTTATGGTTATTTATCTGTTGTGCTGCTGTAAATAAGAATTTCATTGTTACGTTTCGAGTCATATATGACAATTAAACCCACTGATTTGTAACTCACTGCACCTTTAATTGACTTTAGTTTAGAGATACAGCATGGAAACTGAGCCCGCGCCGACCAGCGCACGTTAACTCTATCTTCCTTACACACGAGGGACAATGTACAAATTTACCAGCTACAAACCTGTATGTCTTGGGAGAGTGGGAGGAAACTGGAACTCCCAGAAAAAAACCACGAAGGTCACCAGGAAAACGTACAAATTCCGTACAGGCAGCACCAGTAGTTACAATCAAACCCAGGTCTTTGGCGCTGTAAGGCAACAGCCACACTGCTGTGCCACCGTGATGTTCATTTCTATTGCTAATGCCCGATCTGAACATTGAACGGTTTGGATGACATTTAACTGATTTGATTCCACCTGTTTTGCATTATTGGCATTGTCTAATTGCATATTCCTACCCCCTCCACCCCTACCCCACCCCACCCCACCCCACCCCACCCCACCCCACCCCACCCCACCCCACCCCACCCCACCCCACCCCACCCCCCACCCACTACCCCTCACACCCCCCCTCCCCACCCCCCCCCCCCCCCCCCCCCCCCCCCCACCCCCCCCCCCCACCCCACCCCACCCCACCCCACCCCACCCCACCCCACCCCACCACCCCCCCACCCCCCCCACCTCACCAAAAAGAGACAGACAACTTCAATGCCTAGAGGAGTGTGATGCAACACCCCCTGCTCCATCTTTGAGTTTGAGTTTTGTCTATTGTCACGTGTACCGAGGTGCAGTGAAAAGCTATTGTTGCGTGCTAACCAGTCAACGGAAAGGCAATACATGATTACAATCGAGCCGTCCACAGTGTGCAGACACATGATAAAGTGAACAACGTTTCGTAAACAGTGAAGTCTAAAAGCAATAAAATCAATTCACTGATGCTTTTGAATGAATGGAGGAACACTTCAATTTTAACATTAGCTTATTTTGCAGATTGTGTGAGAAGCTCTTTTTAAAATATTTATAATATTTTCATATTCTTCCATCTTGACTAACTAGACTCCAACCTTAACAAGATCCAACTGTTTTGCGCACTCTAAGGAAAATGCAAGTGTGCCTGCTATGATGGGGATTCTAATGTGAAGATCATATTAGAAGGCAAACCCAAACGATATTCTCGTTATTCCCTTATCATGTGTCTGTACACTGTGGATGGCTCGATTGTAAATCATCTACTGCCTTTCTGCTGACTGGTTAGCACGCAACAAAAGTTTTTCACTGTACCCCAGTATCCCAGTACCCCAGACAATAAACTAATATCAAACATGTAAGAATCATAGACACAAAACGCTGGAGTAACTCAGCGGGAAAGGAAAACGTCTCTGGATAGAAGGAACGGGTGACGTTTCAGACCCTTCTTCAGACCCATTCGTTCTATCCAGAGACACTGCCTGTCCCGCTGAGTTACTCCAGCATTTTGCGTCTATCTTCGGTGTAAACCAGCATCTGCAGTTCCTTACTACTCATAAGAATCATAGACGGCCTTTGGAATTTCTCCTCAAATCTTTTGTGTTCCTTCCCTTCGCAGTCCAGTTCTTGACATGTATTTCAATTATCCCCACCCCCCCCCCCAGCCCTACAAATGCACTACACCCACCAAATGGGGCCCAGGACCCTGCATAAAGCATTCTCAATCAACTGTTTACGTTCTGAGATGCACTACAAGTGCAAGTCACCATTGTTAGCTCATTAAATACAGGGTTAGTGCTCTAGCTCTCGCCTCCCCTCTCTCCTAAGATCCTTGTATATGGATATTTACAATGCTCTAATTACAAGGGCATTGGAGAGGGCCGTGACTCAGTGCCATCATCTCATGCCTTTAATAGTCACTTATCATTCAAGAACGACAGTGATTTGATTTTTGTTTCATAGACAATTACACTTCCGCGATCATTTGGCGGGAACGAGAGCACTGGAGATAGTAGCGGCTATTAAAATGAAGGGGTGTGCTATTAATTCTGCATTAGCGGTGAAATTAAAAATAAAAACTACGCTGGAGTAGACGTGGAACTAGGAAAATGAGAGGAGCACGTTGCTGGAGGGCAGGAGTTAAAAAAAAGAGTCAGATATTCAGAACACTGCTCCCAGATCGTCTTTTGTTTATCTGTCCCAGTGTCCCTCATTCTTTTATGCTCCTGGCATGAACAGATGTTTATTAGGCATCTCTAGTTACAACGCTCCTTTTTATTCACTGGTACTGGCTCAGATAATCAGATTATAATAGACTTATATCAACTTGTGCTGAGATTGGAGACGTAAGGCTCAGTGCAGTTTCACGCGCTAACAGAGGCAAGGTTTGATGAGACTAACGCGTCAATTACTCTCTGTAATATACACAAGCTGCTGAATAACTCCACACACTCTCGCGGAGAACAAAAGAAAGATGACCCTGGCAACGTTGACCTGCCGATCACGTGATAAGTGTCCCCCCTCTTGCTTTTATCATTTGCGAAAACCTGTCACCCGTTGATCTTTCCAAAACTGTTTGGGTTGGAATAAAAACTCTAAACGAACCGTCAACTACTGAGAGAGAGTGAGAGAAAAAAAGATTTTTTTGTTTTCAGTGCTCGGGCTCTGAACAAAAAAATACTCCGAAGAAAACTGAATTTTCCATCGATTGGTAAAATCTTCGAAGGCGCTAAACATTCATGGATCTTGAAGTCACAAGTAAGGAGTACCCACTTACAGATAATAAAGACATTGAACGATACTGGTGTGAGCATGGCATCACTGACACACCATGGCAAATTATGCACACAATATACATGTTCTCGTTTATCATGACAGCGATGCATTTCATTGCCGTTGACTTTCGACAGTCTTCTTCTGAGGAGGACGTCAAAAGGCCACACCACACCATTCCCAAGTAGCCTTTGACCCAAAGTGATGAGAGGTGAGAGAGAACAGGGGTGATTTTGTACTCCCCCATATCATTCACACCACATTATACTCATCACGGTAGAATCGCTAAACCCTCGAAACTGCCTCGGCAGCAGTTTGCCTGCACTCAACCACTGAGTTCCTGTTTGCCAGGCTTGACAACTGTAACAACTAGGGGGAGGTCACCTTTGGGGAGTCATTATCTATCATCACTGCCTCAGCCATTCATCACCCGAGATGCCATTTCATGTACCGGGCATGTAAAATAAGATTATCAATCCTGCGCTCATTTCTTAAAGAATCTGATCAAACTAATGATGCCAAGATCTCTGCCGTGGGTTTTGACAGAGTGGCTGATGCCACTAATGCTGGATGACTGTGGTTTGTTTAATGTGCAGGGTTATAGGGGACTAGGGGGTGTGAGGGGTAAGGGGTGGGTGGGTGGGTGGAGGAGAGAGGTGGCAGGCTTTCTTTCCCCTGGTACTTATCCGCGCGCTAATAATTTTTTTTTCTCACATTTTAAAACCAGGACACCTGTGACCGAAAGGGTGATACGATCAGATCCGCCCCGAATGAAAGGTACAAGATCTTACAGAGAGATAAACACACACAGCAACATCACCCAGCTGTGAAAGGTCACAAATCTACAGCAGGATACACAGTTGCCACAAGGGTGTGAAGCCACTAACATAATATGTCGTCCGATCTCCGAGCCCGGGTTAGCTAGGATCATGAATTTCTGCGAATCTGGGGACATTAGGCCTATGAGAGAGAAAAATAAAATGGATGGGATCGGGGTGTAGATGCGGTGAAAGGTTTGCGTGGTTGTGGTGTTGAAACCTCAGATGTTTATTCAGTTGGAACCACTAGGGTCCTTGGTCCTTGATTGGATTTCCAGTTAGGATTCATTTGTTGAGGACAAAGGCAGAAATGACTCAGCAGATCATGGCCGGCACGGTGGCGCAGCGGTAGAGTCGCTGCCTTACAGCGCCAGAGACCCGGGTTCAATCCTGACCACGGGTGCTCGTCCGTATGGAGTTCCAACCTTCTCCCCGTGACTTGCGTGGGTTTTCCCCGGGTGCTCTGGTTTCCTCCCACACTCCAAAGACAAACAGGTTTGTAAGTTATTCGGCTTGGCAACATAGTAAATTGTCCCAAGTGTGTGTAGTATAATAATAATAATAATAATAATTTTATTTATAGAGCACTTTAAAAACAAACATAGCTGCAACAAAGTGCTGTACATCACTAATCATTGACAAAAAACTTAATACACACCAAAAATAACAATCAAAAGAAATAGTAGGAAAAGACATGTAAAATAAAGAAACATCAAAAACACCACAAACAGAAGCAAAGCCTCAGGCATGGTCAAAAGCCAGGGAGTACAAATGCGTTTTAACACTGGATTTGAAGATGGACAGTGTTAATATGCAGGGATCGCTGGTCAGCGTGGACTTGGCAGGCCGAAGGGCCTGTTTCCATGCTGTATCTCTAAACTAAAGGTCAGGCTGCAGATGTGGATGAAGAATCTCCAACCTGAACTCTGCTTCTCTTCCCACAGATGCAACCTGACCTGCTGAGTTTTTCCACCATTTTCAAGTTTGGTTTTAGATTTCCAGCATCTGCTGTCACCTATTCCTTTTCTCCAGAAATGCTGCCTGACCCGCGGAGATACTCCAGCCCTTTGTGTCTGTTTTCGATTTAAACCAGCATCTGCAGTTCCTGCCCGCACAAAGTCTAAAAACAATTGATTTTCATTCATTTATTCTGGGTGCCATTTGTTAAGGTACCATTCCTCGTTCTGACTGGACTGGACCATGTGAAATGCAAAGCACCGTGAAGATATTGTGTGGGAAGGAACTGCAGATGCTGGTTTAAACCGAAGTTTGAGACAAAAAGTTGGAGTAACTCAGCGGGACAGGCAGGATCTCTGGAGAGAAGTACCTGGTGATGATTCGGGTCGCGACCCTTCCTCGGACCACAGAATATAGTTTATATTCTTTTCCACTTTCAACCAACCATCTCCTCCCCCTCCCCTTCCCTGACGACATTGATTCTTTGTCCAGCTACAGTTCATGTACCCCCATGCAAGATTTACTCTGGGTGCTATTGGCTTTTGCAACTGTAGAAATCTCGACGCGAAACATCACCCATTCCTTCTCTTCTGAGACGCTGCCTGTCCCGCTGAGTTATTCCAGCTTTTAGTGTCTATTTACTGTGAAGATATTCATCTACATGTCAGTTCTTTGCTTTGCTTGAACTGTTACGGGCTCCTGAAAGTGTCCCACCCATGTCTGTGCTGAACTGTAACCGAGTTACGTTCGACCTTCCACCACATCCTGCGTGGCACATCCTCACTTTCATCACCGCACTCAGCCCTCATCCTCCCCTGCATCGGAGTGTCAGCTCCGCACATTGTTTTTTTATTGTACACATCATCATAACATACATACATGGATACATAGACAATAGGTGCAAGAGTAGGCCATTTGGCTGATCACCCACAATCAGTACCTCGTTCCTGCCCATACCCCTTGATTTCGCTAGCCCTAAGAGCTCTATCTAACTCCCTTTTGAATGCATCCAGTGAATTGGCCTCCACTGTGTTCTGCGGCAGAGAATTCCACAAATTCACAACTCTCCATGTGAGAAAGTTTTTCCTCATCTCAGTTCTAAATGGCCTACCCCTTATTCTTAAACTGTGGCCCCTCGTCATTTTATTTGCATAATCAACAATTGCCCATGTTCACAGGTTCATAGGTGATAGAAGCAGAATTATGTATTGTCTTTCCACTGACTGGTTAGCAGAATACAAAGCTTTTTTTGTGTCATCTTACAGTTAGCTTTTCACTGTACCTCGGTACACGTGGCAATAAACTAAAACTGAACCCAAAACTGAAACTGAAAGGTCCCGACCCAAAACATCACCTATCCATGTTCTCCAGAGATAATAAGTTCATAGTTCATAAGTGATAGGAGCAGATTTAGGCCATTCGGTCCATCGAGTCTACTCCACCATTCAATCTTGGCTGATCTATCTTTCGCTCGTAAACCCATTCTCCTGCCTTCTCCCCATAACCCCTGACAACCGTACTAATCAAGTCTATCTATCCCTGCCTTAAATGTATCCATTTACTTGGACTCCATAGCCTTTTGTGGCAAAGAATTCCACAGATTCACAATCTTCTTACAAAATAAATTCCTTCTCATCTACTTCTTAAAGTGTAACATTGATGGCTCGCCATGCTGGCATTATGTTGACATGCTTTCAAAGATCAAACATGTTGCTTTTTACAATAATGTTTGGTTAATTCAGGTGGGAAAAGGCAGATACTGATACTGCATGCTACTTTAGTTTAGTTTAGTTTAGAGAATCAATGCGAAAACAGGCCCTTCGGCCCACCGAGTCCGCGTTGACCAGCGATCCCTGCACACTAACACTATCCTACACACACTAGGGACAATTTACAATTTTACCAAAGCCAATTAGCCAACAAACCTGTACGTCGTTAGAGTGTGGGAGGAAGCAAGACCTTCCCAGGAGAAAACCCACGCAGGTAACGGGGAGAACGCGCAAACTCCGTACAGACAGCACCTGGTAGACAGG
The DNA here is from genome assembly GCF_028641065.1 of Leucoraja erinaceus. NCBI lineage: Eukaryota > Metazoa > Chordata > Chondrichthyes > Rajiformes > Rajidae > Leucoraja > Leucoraja erinaceus. The sequence continues at coordinate 8,814,479 of NC_073385.1, read as the reverse complement.
ATCGAGCCCGGGTCTCAGTGGATCTGTGGGTGTGTGGGTGGATGAATGGAACAAAGGGATGAGGGATAGAAGAAGGAGAGAGGAAAAAGAAAGAGAGGATAGACAAGGAGCAAGAATGGAAAGGCTTTCATCTGCATTGTGCCTTTTGCAACAGCAGGATAACCCCATATGCCCCACAGCCTGTGAAGTGCTCTTCTCTTCTCTTATAACCAATTTGTGACAAGCAAAGACAGACACAAAATGCTGGAGTAACTCAGCGGGTCAGGCAGCATCTCTGGAGAGAAGGAATTGGTGGCGTTTCAGGTCGAGACCCTTCTTCATAGAAACATAGAAACATAGAAAATAGGTGCAGGAGTAGGCCATTCGGCCCTTCGAGCCTGCACCGCCATTCAACATGATCATGGCTGATCATCCAACTCGGTATCCTGTTCCTGCCTTCTCTCCATACCCCCTGACCCCTTTAGCCACAAGGGCCACATCTAACTCCCTCTTAAATATAGCCAATGAACTGGCCTCAACTACCTTCTGCGGCAGAGAATTCCAGAGATTCACCACTCCCTGTGTGAAAAATGTTTTCCTCAACTCGGTCCTAAAAGATTTCCCCCTTATCCTTAAACTGTGACCCCTTGTCCTGGACTTCCCCAACATCGGGAACAGTCTTCCTGCATCTAGCCTGTCCAACCCCTTCAGACTCTTGGTACTAATCATTGCACTACAAGCTCACACAAAATTGCAATGTTATGTGAACAGCTCCAATGTTATCAATATTTGATGAGATCTCAGCTTTAAGGTGAGAGGGGCAAAGCTGAAAGAAGATATGTGGGGCAGGATTTTATACGGTGGGTGCCTTGAACATCCGGTGGTGGAAGCAGCCACCATCAGTGGCCTTTGTTCCAACCATGTGCCTATCAATAAAAACCTTTGCCCGGGCCCACCCATTGCCTACCATGTTATTCATGTTATTCCCTTTATCCTGTATCTGTACTCTGTGAATGGCTCGATTGTCATCATGGGTGCGGGTGTCAGGGGTTATGGGGAGAAGGCAGGAGAATGGGGTTGACAAGGAAAGACAGATCAACCTGGGATGTCAGGACTGTCTTATGAAGAAAGACTGGATAGACTTGGTTTATACTCTCTAGAATTTAGGAGATTGAGAGGGGATCTTATAGAAACTTACAAAATTCTTAAGGGGTTGGACAGGCTAGATGCAGGAAGATTGTTCCCGATGTTGGGGAAGTCCAGGACAAGGGGTCACAGTTTAAGGAAAAGGGGGAAATCCTTTAAAACCGAGATGAGAAGAACTTTTTTCACACAGAGAGTGGTGAATCTCTGGAACTCTCTGCCACAGAGGGTAGTTGAGGCCAGTTCATTGGCTATATTTAAGAGGGAGTTAGATGTTGCCCTTGTGGCTAAGGGGATCAGAGGGTATGGAGAGAAGGCAGGTACGGGATACTGAGTTAGATGATCAGTCATGATCATATTGAATGACGGTGCAGGCTCGAAGGGCCGAATGGCCTACTCCTGCACCTAATTTCTTATGTTTCTATGTTTCTATGTTTCTAACCATGATTGAATGGCGGAATAGACGATGGTTTAATTGTGCTCCTATGAACTTATGATTTTAAGTATTGACTTTCGCCGACTGGTTAGAATACAACACAGGCTTTTCCCTGTACCTCGGTACATGTGATAACAAACTAAATTAAATTCAAACTAGAACTCAAAAAACGACCACGTTTTGTCCTGCTCTCCCAGCTTTATCTCCCACCCTCATCAGTTCAAAGAAAGGTTCTGTCCCAAAACATCAACTATCCATGTTCTCCAGAGATGCTGCCTGACCCATTGAGTTAAACCAGCAGTTTGTGTCCTTTCATGTAAACCAGCATCCGCAGTTCCATGTTCCATGCGTGTTGTTGCCCCTCAACCCCCACGTTGTTCACAAGTCACTCACTCACGCTCGCTTGTGAAATCGATTCCGGTTCAAACAATAGACAAAAGGTGCAGGAGTATGCCATTCGGCCCTTCGAGCCAGCACTGCCATTCACAGTGATCATGGCTGTACCCCGATCCCCAATCAGTATCAATCTTTACGAGATCTATCTAACTCTCTCGTGAAAGCCTCCAGAGAATTGGCCTCCACTGCCTTCTGAGGCTGAGAGTTCCACAGATTCATAATTCTCTGTGTGAGAATGCTTTCCCTCATCTCCGTTCTAAATGGCTTAACCCTGATACTTAATCTGTGGGACCCTGGTTCTGGATTCCCCCAACATCGGGAACATGTTTCCTCCCTCTAGTGTGTCCTAGACATTGTATTGCATCCCAGGATGGCGTGACCTAAACGCCATTGCATTTCACCCCCAGGAACAAACTTGAGTTTAACCAGCACCACTGTGACATTCATCCTCTCTGTCTGGCGATTGATGCATCGTTCCCCTGAATGCTCAGGTCTAATTACCCACAGACCGTGCCGTCTACTTCATCCCATACTCACCTGGTAGCTCTGGGATAACGAGAAAATGGATTCAGCAATAAGAGGAGAGCAATGATAACAGATAAAGAGGGAACATAGAACTGTAATACATCTTCGGAAGGGCACAAAAAAGAGAGAGAACAAGAAATTAAAGAGAAGGGGGTGGGGGGGGTGGGGGAGGGGAGAGAGGGGGATGTTTCCATTCAGCAGACCCACAGAAGCAGATTGCAATCCAATTAGAGGCAGGTAGACTTGTTTGATTAATCTACGTGAAGCAGAAAGCTCACATAAGTCACGGTAGCATGAGGCACTGAGGTACATTGTAATCCCCAGGGAGCTGGAGGCACCATGCATTAATGTGATCAGGTGTGGCTGCATAGTCATTTTCCGGGACGACTGTCTGGTGTGAATTATTGCAGCTAATTGTGCAAACCTGCTCCTGGTGTTGGGAGGGAGCAGGCTGAGGCCCCTGACGGACAATATGCCAGCATCGTCCTTGCTCGGCCATCAAAGTCCCACCGCGGGACCCTATTCCCTGGAGCGCAGGGGGTTGAGGGGTGATCTTATGGAGGTGTGTAAAATCGTGAGAGGAATAGATCGGGTAGATGCACCGAGTCTCGTGCCCAGAGTAGGGAAATCAAGGACATGAGGACATAGGTTCAAGGTGAAGGGGAAAAGATTTAATAGGAATCTGAGGGGCAGACTTTTCACACAAAGGGTGGTGGGTGTATGGAACGAGCTGCCAGAGGAGGTTGTTGAGGCTGGGACTATCCCAACGTTTTAGGAAACAGCTGGACAGGTACATAGATAGGACAGGTTTGGAGGGATATGGGCCAAATGCAGGCAGGTGGGACTAGTTTGCCAGTGTGGGAAAGTTGGGCCGAAGGGCCTGCTTCCACACTGGATCATTCTATGACTCTATGACTTGATGGTCAGTGCTCTCACCTCCCTTTTAAGGCACCTCTTTGCATTTACTTAGGAGAATCGTCCTGGGCAATACATGATTAGAACCGAGCCATTGACACATGATAAGGGTATAACATTTAGTGCAAGGTAAAGCTAGCAAAGTCTGATCAAGGTAGGGAAAAACGCTGGAGGACATGGATTGGCGATGGGATGGTCGGGACCCCTCTTCAGACGCTTGGGCATAGCCTGAGATGGAGAAGGGGTGTCTCAGTAGCTCAATTGAATGGAAAGGTTCTCCATGCTAATCTGGTCATACCACAAGAGGAGTCAAACACTGTAGATCTGCAAATGAACACCCAGTTCACCCCCAATGTCCTTACCATACCATCAGATGTATTCAAGAGAGAGTTAAATTTAACTCTTAGGGCTAACAGAATCAAGGGGAAAGGCATGAACAGGGTACTGATCTTGGATGATCAGCCATGATCATATTGAATGGCGGTGCTGGCTCAAAGGGCCGAATGGCCTACTCCTGCACCAATTTTCTATGTTTCTATGTTTCTATAGTATTGGAGAAGTTACTGCATAGTAGAAGGGCATTCAGCCCATCGTTCCTGGAAGAACTCACCCCAGGTGCACACTGCATTTGGTCACAGTTCATGTCTTTTTGGAGGCAGAATTAGGCATCAGGTCTGCTCTACCATTCAATCATGGCTGATCTATCTTTCCTTCTCAACCCTATTCTCCTGCCTTCTCCCCATAACCCCTGACACCCGTACTAATTAAGAATCTGTCAATCTCCACCTTAAAAATATTCATTGACTTGGCCTCCACAGCCTTCTGTGGCAATGAATTCCACAGATTCACTAAAGAAATTCCTCCTACTCTCCTTTCTAAAGGTACGTCCTTTTATTCTGAGGCTATGGCCTCTGGTCCTGGATTCTCCCATTAGTAGAAACAGAGTCTCCACATCTACTGTATCCAGGTCTTTCACTATTCGGCAAGATTCAATGAGGTCCCCCGTCATCTTCTTAACTCCAGCGAGTACTGGCCCAGTGCCGACAAACACTCATCATGCGTTATTGAGGGCTAATCATTCATTCCGATTCCTGCCCGTTTTGCAAAGGTGTCGGATTTCGACCCCAACTGAATTTCCACCAAAATTGATGCTGTTATTTAGTCTAGAAAATCAATGCATATTTAAGCTGAGCGAGTTATTGACTGTCAAGAGTTATGGCACCAGCATAGATTGCCAGTGTAATGCAGTGAGCTCATTCCAATAAGGGTGTCTTGGGCAGAATAAGTTGGATGAGATAATATTGAACTGAATACGCAAGCATTCTCAAGCAGTATTCTAGCCAATATTTGACCCTGAACTAACAACGTAATATATATATCTGATCATTTTATCTCATTGCTCTTGTGTGGAACGGCAAAACCACTGACTTGTTACTTAAGTACAACTTTACCAACAGATGATGAATGAATGAATGTATGAATGAATGAATAAGTTTATGTATGAATGAATAAGTATATTGGCCAAGTATTCACATACAAGGAATTTGCCTTGGTGCTCCGCCCACAAGTGACAACCTGACATACAGTGACAGTTAGGAGTGACACATAAAACATTAAACATGTTATATAACGCAATTTATTTCTTCCCCCATGGTTTTTGTGCTACGCCACAAGCTGCTTCAGTGGTTTGGTGATCTATGATTTCTTTGATGTTGCAGTATGATCCAGGATACTGAAGCACAGAGGTGCCATAAGCCTTTGCTGACACTTGCAGTCAAAGGAATATGAGTGAAAGTGTAAATGTATCGGGTGGAGCACTGTGAGAAATGCACAATGTTTGCCAGGACGACATGTAGTGGGTGGGATGTAACCCACTTATTAATCCCGTTACACAGGAGAAAAATATTATTGACCAAGAGTAAACCAAGGATAATTGACCAAGAACCAAGCCGAGGCTTTATAAGGTGCTGGTCAGTCCAGATTTGGAATATCGTGAGCAATTTTGGCGGTGGCTGAGGAAGGATGTGTTGGCTCAGGAGAAGGTCCAGAGGAGGTTTGCAAGAATGATCTCAGGAACGAACAGGTTAACATATGATGAGGTTTTCACGGCACTGGGCTGGAATTTAGAAGAATGAGGGGGGACCTCATTGAGATTTACAGGAGAGTGAAAGGCTTGGATGGGGTGGATGTGGAGAGGAAGTGTCCACTAGTGGGAGAGTCTAGGAGGAGAGGTCATTGCCTCAGAATTAAAGGGTGTTCTTTTCGGAAGGAGATGAGGAGGAATTTCTTTTGTCAGAAGGTGGTGAGTCTGTGGAATTATTTGCCACAAAAGGCTGTGGAGGGCATGTCAGTGGAAAAAATATATAAGGCAGAGATAGATAGATTATTGATTAGTACGGGTGTCAGAGGTTATGGGGAGAAGGCAGGGGCATAGGGTTAGGAGGGAGAGACAGATCAGACATGATTGAACGGTGGAAGAGACTTGATGGGCCGAATGGCCTAATTCTATGCCTATCACTCATGAACTTGTGAACTTATGAATCTAGACTTGCTGGAGTTGATCCCTTTAGTTTGGTTTTTCGTTCAGAGAAACAGCAAGGCCCTTTGGCCCACCGAGTCCGCACTGACCAGCGACGCACGCACACTAACGCACGCACACTAACACTAACACTTACTGTAGTGTAGTCCCACCCACTACATGTCGTCTTGGCAAACATTGTGCATTTCTCACAGTGCTCCACCCGATACATTTACACTAATTATGCAATTATACCAAGCCATTTAACCTACCAACCTGTACGTCTTTGGAGTGTGGGAGGAAACTGGAGATCCTGGAGAAACCCATGTGGTCACAGGGAGAAGGTACAAACTCAGTACAGACCGAAACCGGGTCTCTGGAGCTGTAAGGCAGCAACTCTACCGCTGTGCCATCGTGCTGCCCGCGTTCTCCTGGCAAATTTGTCGGCATTCGGCTATCCCATAATTCATAAACTCCCCATGTTTTCTGCAAGAGAAAGAGTCAGAGAATAAGAAGCAAAGCACAAGCAAACACAAGATAGATTGGAAGGACAAAAAACACCAGGAGGAGGTCTCCAATTTAATAACTCCTTTGGGAATAAGATCACCTATTTCATTTTGGGGGATGATGCATGGTTGTCGCAGTCCTTGGAAGTGGGGAAAATGCTTTACTGGGTAGGATTAGCTGGGAAATGCCCACAGTTTCAAACCAAACCGTGGCCACTTCACAGTGTGAGTGGTGGCAGGTTCGGTACATGAGAGCCAACTGCTTTTCCACTGGGAAATGTTTTGCCGACTGCATTCTGACTGTGGACTCCGCATGGAGTCCGACATAGCAGGGAGTGAACTTGTTGCAATTCCCCAGCACCTACACTGTTGACACTGCCTGCTGAACCTATGCCAGTTAGATCTTGTTCAAGAACAGCATGCCCATCCATTTTAACGGAGGCTCAGCTGTGAGGAAGAAGTGCAAGCATCAGTTCATTTACATTTTTTTTTTAAATTCATCGAGTTTCACTCAATGTTTTAATTCATTTTAATGTTTATACTTGTTTTGCTTTGGTTAATTTTTTAAAGTTTTTTATTTAGGTTTTATTTGTTGTTTCATGAAATTTTAATTGACTCCGAAATTTTTCCACGTGTTCGGGACTTTGAGAAACATTTAGTGCGCCTAACAACTTTGACAGCCAGCAAAGCTTGGTGTGGCTTTGCCTCTAGCCCAGATTTTTATCAACTCTTTAGTGAAGTGTGAAAACGCACAGGGACAGTTTCTTCCCAGCGGTTATCAGGCAACTGAATCATCCTACCACAACCAGAGAGCAGTCCTGAACTACTATCTACCTTATTGGTGACCCTCGGGCTATACTAGATCGGACTTTGCTGGCTTTACCTTGCACTAAACCTTATTCCCTTGTCATATATCTGTACACTGTGAATGGGTCGAATGTAATCATGTATTGTCTTTCTGCTGACTGGATAGCACACAACAAAAGCTTTCCACTGTGCCTCAATACATGTGACAATAAACTAAACTGTAAACTGAAGGAAACTCAATCTAAGATGGGATATATGTGCAGTGAACAACATCATTGTCATAAGGAATGGAATTAGGCCATTCGGCCCACCAAGTCTACTCCACCATTCAACCATGGCTGATGTATCTCTCCCTACTAACCCATTTCTCCTGCCTTCTCCCCATAACCTCTGACACAAATCAAGAATCTGTCTATCTCTGCCTTAAAAATATCCACTGACTTGGCCTCGACAGCCTTCTGTGGCAAAGAATTCCACAGATTCACCACCGTCTGATTAAAGAAAGTTCTCCTCATCTCCTTCCCAAAATAATGTCCTTGAATTCTGAGGCTATAGCCTCTAGTCCTAGACTCTCCCACTAGTGGAAACATCCTGCAGAGCCTCCGGTGGGCAGCGTCACTAATTAGCATCAAGGTGAACGTTTTCCTAGCTGGTCCCTGAGGATCACGTTTGGCTTGTTTGTGATTGTTATGGTTTTTAAAGTGTTCAATGAGGCTACTTTGGCAACTGTGTATTTGTTCATAGATGCGGGGAAGGTTTTGCTTAATATGACAATGGGTAGGGTAGGCTGTGAGGTCATCTGTACCTTCCGGTATTTATGTTGAGACAGGTACATGGATAAATGGAAGTTAAGATGCAACACCTGTCTCTAAACCTCCTCCCTCTACTCTGCCCAGGGACCCTGAGTCCTTTCAGGTTAGGCAGAGGTTCACTTGCACCTCCTCCAATCACATCTACTGTGTCCGTTGTCCGAGATGTGGGCCCTTATACATCGGCCAGACCAAACGCAGACAGGCCGATTGTTGCGCGGAACACCTTCGCTCAGCCCGAGTGAACCAACCTGATCTCCCGGTTGCTGGACACTTTGATTCTCCTTCCCATTCCTACACAGACCTTTCTGTCCTCAGTCTCCTCCATTGTCAGAGTGAGGCTAAATGCAAATTGGAGGAACAGCATCTCATATTTCGCTTGGGCAAATGGTGAGAATTTGATTTTTCTCATCTCAGGTAACCCCGGCATTCCCTCTCTCTCTATCCCGTCTCCACCCAATTGGCGCTAGCTTCTCATTTTCACCCCACAAACAGCTAACAATGGCCTGTTTCCTGTATCATCGTTACTTTTTGGCGTATCTTTCATTCATTGTTCTTCATCTCTCCACATCACCATCCATATCTCCCTAACCAGTCTGAGGAAGGGTCTCGACCCAAAACGTCACCCATTCCTTCTCTCCAGAGATGCTGCCTGTCCCGCTGAGTTACTCCAGCTTCTTGTGTCTATCTTCGTTTTAAACCAGCATCTGCAGTTCCTTCTTACACAAATGTGAGCAAATGGGACTAGCGTTGCTTGGGCATCTTGGTCGACATGGACAAGTTGTGCCAAAGGGCTTGTTTCTGTGCTGATGCTAATGCTATTGCCTTACTCTGTGTCCTCCTCAAACATGCACGGCATCAAAGTTCTGAGCAGAATCGTGAATGCTCCTTCTCCATGTTTGAGTTGCTCTGGCTCAGGAACCCCCAGGAGTCAAAGTTTTCAAAGCAGCTTTGAGAACGTCCTTGAATTTATTCCTCTGTTCACCTGGTACTTTCTCCCCCATCACAGACCTTGGAATAGAGAGTCTGCTCCAGGTATCTAATGTTGGGTTCTTTCAGAGCGAGATTTAGGATCACCAGCAAACCAGCACTAGCAGAAAAGAGAAAGTAAGCAAGAAGAACAGCAAGAAAAACAGTCAGCGTTTCAATCAGAAAACAGTGCTGGGGGAACTCAGCAGGTCAGACAGCGTCTATGGAGGGAGATGGACTCTCAAATGATGTTTCGGGTCAGGATGCTTCTTCAGACTTGAACATGTTAGGCGTGAAGATCTTCAGGGTCCTTCAGCCCAATTTATGCATGCTGACCGAGCTTGTCCAATTTGCCTGTGATTGGTCCAGATCCATCTAAACTCTCCTATCCACATACCAGTCAAAATGCCTTTTAAACATAGAAAAATAGAAACATAGAAATTAGGTGCAGGAGTAGGCCATTCGGCCCTTCGAGCCTGCACCGCCATTCAATATGATCATGGCTGATCATCCAACTCAGTATCCCGTACCTGCCTTCTCTCCATACCCCCTGATCCCCTTAGCCACAAGGGCCACATCTAACTCCCTCTTAAATATAGCCAATGAACTGGCCTCAACTACCCTCTCTGTGGCAGAGAATTCCAGAGATTCACCACTCTCTGTGTGAAAAAAGTTCTTCTCATCTCGGTTTTAAAGGATTTCCCCCTTATCCTTAAGCTGTGACCCCTTGTCCTGGACTTCCCCAACATCGGGAACAATCTTCCTGCATCTAGCCTGTCCAACCCCTTAAGAATTTTGTAAGTTTCTATAAGATCCCCCCTCAATCTCCTAAATTCTAGAGAGTATAAACCAAGTCTATCCAGTCTTTCTTCATAAGACAGTCCTGACATCCCAGGAATCAGTCTGGTGAACCTTCTCTGCACTCCCTCTATGGCAATAATGTCCTTCCTCAGATTTGGAGACCAAAACTGTACTGTACGCAATGTTGTACAAACTGTACAACTAAACGTTGTAATAGTACCTATGCGGGGGCTTGAACCACCGGCTGCAGGGGCTTCGACCGCCCCTCGGGCTGCAGATGGTTCGACTGCCCCGGCCGTGGGAGAATAAAGAGGAAGAGGATTAGACTTTATTGCCTTCCATCACAGTGAGGAATGTGGGGAATCCACTGTGGTGGATGTTTATGCTAACTTTTATGTCATCGTGTGTCTTGTTGCTTTTATTTATTATGGCTGTGCGGTAATTCGAGTTTCACTGTACCTTCTGGGTACATGTGACAATAAACTGACCTTTGAATCTTTACCTGTCATTTCTTCTGGCAGCTGATTCCACAAGCCCACCACCCTCTGTGGAAAAGAAGCCCCTTAGACCCACTTTAACGCTTTCATCTCTCAACCTAAACCCATGCCCTCTGGTATTTAATTCCCCTCCTCTGGGGAAAAAGACCGATCATTCACTTTACCTGTACTGGTCATGGTTTTGTGCACCTGTATACAGTCATCCTTCGATCTCGTGAGCTCTGGGGGAAAAAAAAGCCTTGCCTATCCAACATTTCCTTGTATCACAAGCCCTCCAGCCCCAGTGAACATTCTCATGAATCTTTTCTGAGCTCTTTCGTCATAAGGCCATAAGTTCATAAGTGATAGGAGTAGATTTAGGCCATTTGGCCAATCAAGTCTACTCTGCCATTCAATCAAGGCTGATCTAGCTCTCTATCCGAACCCCATTCTCCTGCCTTTTCCCCTTAGCCTCTGACGCCCGTAATAATCAAATTAATTTCCTGCTTCATGACATCCGTCCGATAGCTGTGTAACCAAAACCAAGCACACTACCCCAGGTATTGTCTCACCAATGCCCTACACAGTTGTAACACAACAATGATCCTTGCAAGTACATAGATTCTCTTATTAAATGAAACATCACTCTTGCCATCCCATGCTTTCCTATTTCCTAATACCTCAACACACACATTGCACGGTAGAAACTGAATTTGTTGGCCTAAAAATATATACATTTCTCTGTAGAAACAAGGAACTGTAGATGCTGGTATTTACCAAAGATAGACACAAACTGCTGAGTGACTCAGCGGATGAGGTAGCATCTCTGGAGACAAAGGGATGAAGAAAGGTCTCGACCCAAATCACCCATCCCTTTTCTCTAGGGATGCTGCCAGCCCCGCTGAGTTACTCCAGCATTTTGCCCCCAGACATTTCTCTGCTTGCTGTCATGCATGCAACTCAGACAAATCAGTAATGCCCGAATATAGCAGCATGCCCATAAGCATCATAATGGAATTAGAAACATAGAAACATAGAAAATAGATGCAGGTCATTCGGCCCTTCGAGCCTGCACCGCCATTCAATATGATCATGGCTGATCATCCAACTCAGTATTCTGTACCTGCCTTCTCTCCATACCCCCTGATCCCTTTAGCCACACGGGCCACATTTAACTCCCTCTTAAATATAGCCAATGAACTGGCCTCAACTACCTTCTGTGGCAGAGAATTCCACAGATTGGGTGGATAGAGAGAAAAAAATAAAATTTCATGAAGTGGTTCTGAGCAATCAGCCCCACATTGCGGGGAGAATGTGGAAGGTGCACTCATGGGCAGATGGCTGCTGCAAATCCATAAGCGTGTATCTATTTTTGAGGTGAAGCCTTGCTCTCAGCAAGCTGTGGGATTCTGGCACTGAGACTTCAGGCTACGCAGATGACTCTTAACCGTCCTCTGAAGTTCTTGGCTTGGCCATCTTTGGATCCGACTGGTCCATCACCACTTCCTCAGGACAACGAGAAAACAACACCAAGTGCGATCTTGGCAGTGAAGCTCACATCCTGAGCTCGAATAAGAAAAAAATCGCCTGCTGGACCCATGTAAGTTTACGCTGATCCCACCGAATGGTGACGCGCCTGGATAGAGTGGATGTCGAGAGGATGTTTCCACTAGTGGGAGAGTCTAGGACCAGCCTCAGAATTAAAGGATGTTCCTTCAGGAAGGAGATGAGGAGGACATTCTTTAATCAGAGGGAGGTGAATCTGTGGAATTCATTGCCACAGAAGGCTGTGGAGGCCAAGTCAATGGATATTTTTATGGAAGAGATAGATTTTTGATTTGTATTGGGGGACAAGGGTTATGGGGAGAAGGCAGGAGAATGTGGTTAGGAAGGAGAGATAAAGCTCAGTCCCACTGTACGAGCTAATTCAAGAGTTCTCCCGAGTTTGCCCTGATTCGAACTCGGAGATTTAAGGTAATAGAAACATAGAAACATAGAAATTAGGTGCAGGAGTAGGCCATTCGGCCCTTTGAGCCTGCACCGCCATTCAATATGATCATGGCTGATCATCCAACTCAGTATCCCGTACCTGCCTTCTCTCCATACCCTCTGATCCCCTTAGCCACAAGGGCCACATCTAACTCCCTCTTAAATATAGCCAATGAACTGGCCTCAACTACCCTCTGTGGCAGAGAGTTCCAGAGATTCACCACTCTCTGTGTGAAAAAAGTTCTCTCATCTCGGTTTTAAAGGATTTCCCCCTTATCCTTAAGCTGTGACCCCTTGTCCTGGACTTCCCTAACATCGGGAACAATCTTCCTGCATCTAGCCTGTCCAACCCCTTAAGAATTTTGTAAGTTTCTATAAGATCCCCTCTCAATCTCCTAAATTCTAGAGAGTATAAACCAAGTCTATCCAGTCTTTCTTCATAAGACAGTCCTGACATCCCAGGAATCAGTCTGGTAATGGCCGCTCGTAGGTACTCGGGGCTCTCGTGGACATTTTCCAACATGTTGACAAATCTTCACGAGTTTTCCTGAGCTTACCGTGTTCCCCGAGTACCTGCCATTAGCGTTACGAGCCGCTAAGAGACGCCCCCGAGCTCCAACATACCCGCTACATACATTCTACGTGCTTCCACGAGTTTGATTTTTTTTTTAAACTTGGGAGAGGCCTTGAATGAACTCGTACAAAGGGACAGGGCTTTTAGATCAGCCGTGATTGAATGGCATCATAGATTTGATGGGCCGAATGGCCTAATTTTGCTCCTATCACTTATGAACTTATGGAAAATGCATCATTTCCCAATCACTTGCTACAGTAACTCAGTCATGATAATTCATGGTTTGTGTAGGAGGGAACAGCAGATGCTGGTTTAAACCGAAGATGGACACAAAATGCAGGAGTAGCTCAGCTGGACAGGCAGCATCTCTGTAGTGAAGGAATGGGTGACGTTTCGGGTCGAGATCTGAAGAAGGGTCATTGACCCGAAACATCGGCCATTCCTTCTCTCCAGAGACGCTGCCTGTCCCGCCCCGCTGAGCTAATCCAGCATTAATGTGTCTATATTCTAATTTGTGGCTTGATGGATTCGTAGATGCTGCATCCCTTCAGCTGTTAGATGAAAAGTAATTCCATGGCCTGGCCCATGTCTCATTAATGCCGGTGTCAGTGAGATCAGAGCTGAGTTGACAGGTTTCCACTTGAGTTTAAACACAATGTGAATATTGTTCCTATAATCCAATGAAAGGTAGGGGTAAGAATGCCTCAGTTCAATAAGAACGAACAATGCTGTACTTCACAACGCAATCCTTCTGGGTATTCCCTCAAGAGTCATCTCTAATATTACTAATAGTCTGATTTCAGAACATTCTCCTTAGGGTCATAGATCATTACAGCATGGAGACAGACCTTTCGGCCCAACTTGCCCACACCAGCCAACATGTCCCATCTACACTAGTCCCACCTGCCTGCACATGGCCCATATCCCTCCAAATCTGTCCTATCCATGTACCTGCCTAACTGCTTCTTAAACGTTGGAATAGTCCCAGCATCAACAACCTCCTCTGGCAGCTTGTTCCATACACCCACCACCCTCTGTGTGAAAAAGTTACCTATTAAATCATTTCTCCTTCACCTGAAACCTATGCCCTCTGGTCCTCCATTCGCCTACCCGATCTATTCCTCTCGTGATTTGATACACCTCTGTAAGGTCTTTGCTAAACTTTCTCCACCGTGCAGACAGCCAGCCTCCTCCACACATGCACGACTGCCAAGTGTGGATATGAGCGATCCCTTATCTCAGTTGTTGACATGACTTTGCTGTTTAGGGGGCATCAATTCATTACAGCAAAATGTATGACAGCCATGGTGGCTTGTACGGAACAACACTGCTCCAGCTGTGCCATCTCTCTCTGTCACACCAATGATGCCTTTGAAAGATTGAGACATAACTGCGACTAAACCTCGCTTGCCGTCCTCTAAGTTGTTGCACGATGGAAGAGGGCGATGTCGTGATGGTCGCTTGTTGGGATGGAAATGCTGTTCACCCATGTGTAGGAAGGGACCGCAGATACTGGTTTACACTGAAGATGGGCACAAACTGCTGGAGTGATTCAGCGGGTCAGGCAGCATCTTTACTTTTAGTTTTAGTTTTAGAGATACAGCGGGGAAAACAGGCCCTTCGGCCCACTGGGACCGCACCGACCTGCGATCCCCGCACATTAACACGATCCTACACACATCAGGGACAATTTTTACATTTACCAAGCCAATTAACCTACAAACCTGCACGTCTTTGGAGCATGCGAAGAAACCGAAGATCTATGAGAAAGCCCACGCAATTCGCGGGGAGAACGTACAAACTCCGTACAGACAGCGCCCGTGGTTGGGATCGAACCTGGGTCTCCGGCGCTACATTCGCTGTAAAGCAGCAACTCTACTGCTGCGCCACCGTGGAGAAATAGGTGACATTTCAGCCGAACTAATATTTATAAATAATATTATTATTATTAATAGTAATATCTGTGCTGTGGCGTCATGGTGGCACTGCGGTAGAGTTGCTGCCTCACAGCGCCAGAGGCCCGGGTTCGATCATGACTACGGTTGCTCTCTGTACAGAGTTTGTACCTTCTTCCTGTGACCACGTGGGTTTTCTCCGGGTGCTCCGGTTTCCTCCCTCGTTCCAAAGACGTGCGGGTTTGTAGGTTAATTGGCTTCTGTAAATTGTCCCTAGTGTGCAGGATAGTGCTGGGGTGTATGGGTGATCATTGGGAGCATGTGGACTTAATGGGCTGAAGGGCCTGTTTCCACGCTGTTTCTCTAAACAAAGCAAAGGTTACCTGCAGAGTATTCGGTAAGAAGTGGCCGCAATTTCGTTTTTTTTGGTTGAAAGAGGAATTTAAGTCTTCAGGAATCTCAAGTTCCCCTGCGATCCTGCTCAGAATTAGGCGGGTTTTATGACGGTGGGAGCATTCAGACTCTGGGGTCAAACAACATCAGAACCACCAACACACTCCCATTAGTACAGGTGTCAGGGGTTATGGGGAGAAGGCAGGGGAATGGGGTTAGGAGGGAGAGATAGATCAGCCATGATTGAATGGCTGAGTAGACTTTTACTCTGACCTTATGACCTTTTACTATCACTTATGACCTTATGACCTTATGACACTTGAACGTGCTAAATTGGCCCATATCTACTGATGGCGTAGTCCAGAGCAGCACAAACAGGAAAAAGATAAATCCATTCGGTGGGTGGTGGGGCTTCCCCTAAGGAGGGGTGGGTGGAAATTTCTGAAGATGCATCTGCATCCAGTCAAATCGGTAAGAGCACAAATGTCATAAGTTCATAAGTTTAGTTTAGTTTAGAGATATAGTGCGGAAACAGGCCCTTTGGACCACGGGATCCGCGCCGACCAGCAAACCCCGCACATTAACACCATCCTACACACACTAGGGAAAATTTACATTTACCAAAGCCAATTAACCTTACAAACCTGTACGTCTTTGGAGTACGGGAGGAAACCGAGGATCTCGGAGAAAACCCACGCAAGTCACGGGGAGGACGTACAAACTCCGCACAGACAGCACCCGTAGTCGGGAACCCGGGTCTCCGGTGCTGCAATCGCTGTTATGGCCCTGTCCCACTTAGGAAACCGGAATGGAAACCTCTGGAGACTTTGCGCCCCACCCAAGGTTTCCGTGCGGTTCCCGGAGTTTGCAGGTGGTTGCCGGAGGTTGCAGGCAGTGGAAGCAGGTAGGGAGACTGACAAAAACCTCCGAGAACCTCTCAGAACCGCACGGAAACCTTGGGTGGGGCGCAAAGTCTCCAGAGGTTTCCGTTCAGGTTTCCTAAGTGGGACAGGGGCATAAGGCAGCGACTCTACCGCTGCGCCACCGTAACCGCCATGTTCATAAGTGATAGGAGCAGGATTAGGCCATTCGGCCCATCAAGTCTACTCCGCCACTCAATCATGGCTGATCTATATCTCCCTTTGTAACCACATTCTTCTGCCTTCTCGGCATAACCCCTGACACCCGTACTAATCAAGAATCTATGTATCTCTGCCTTGAAATCATCCAGTGATTTTGCGGGTGGTGTTTCGGATCGAGATCCTCCTTCAGACTATTTGGGTCTCGACCTGAAACGCCACCCATTCCTTCTCTTGCTGCTTGTCCCGCTGAGTTTCTCCAGCATTTTGAATCTATCTTCAGGGTAAACCAGCATCCGCAGTTCCTTCCTACATATCCATTATGCCTATCTACACTTGTCCATTTTGCCTGTACTAGTCTGTGCCCTGCTATTCATTGGCTATTTAAGTGCCTGTCTAAATGTCTCTTAAATGTAGTGATTGTATCTGACTGCACCACATCCTCCGGTAGCGAGCTACGGATATCAATCGTTCTCTGTGTGAAAAGCTTTCCCTTCTTATACCCTTTAAAACCCTTGCCTCTTGCGTTAAACCTACTTCCTCTTGTTTTGCTACCCCTACCGTGGGAAAAAGATTCTGACCACCTACACTGTCTATGCCTCACATATACTTTCATCAGGTCATCAATCCTGACTACGGGGGCTGTCTGTACCCAGTTTGTAAGTTCTCCCCATGGCTTTATAACAAACTCCAGTATTTACAGTAAGTCTTTGCTGTGTTGTTGTGTCTTTCCATATACTTTTTAGACGGGTAAAAATGTTTTCTTTCTTTGCATATCATTGGACAAATTGAATCCAAAATAGATCGCCACAATGGCGTCGCAGTAGAGTTGCTGCCTTACAGCGCCAGAGGGGCGGGTCCGATCATGACAATGCGTGCTGTCTGCTGTGGAGTTTGCAAGTTCTCCCTGTGACCTGTGTGGGTTTTCTCCAGGTCTGTAGGTTAATTGGCTTTGGTGAAAAAGATTGTAAATTGTCCCTGGTGTGTAGGATAGTGCTAGTGCATGGGAATCACTGGTCAGCATGGACAAGGTGGGCTGAAGGACCTGTTTCTGTGCTGTATCTCTAAACGCTAAACTAATAGTGAGCTTCTTTTTAAAAAAATGGGTGTCAGGGTTTACGGGGAGAAGGCAGGAGAATGGGATTAGGAGGGAGAGATAGATCAGGCATGATTGAATGGCGGAGTAGACTTGATGGGCCAAATGGCCTAATTCTGTTCCTATCACTGTTGACCTTATGATTTTTGACCTTATATCACCCCAGTTTATTAAAAAAAAAAGAATGAAACAGATACAATAGTGGTATTTTGGGGGCTTGTAGCTGGGCACAGGGAGAAGTGGGGAATGGAGGGATATGGACCACATGCAGGCAGAAAAGAGGGATTTAATTTGCCATGATAATCAGGCACATACATCTTGGGCCAAAGGGCCTGTTCCTGTGCTGTGAACCTCTTTAAACCTCCTTGAGCTGTGTTATGTTCTCAACTGCTCTCTGTTCTAAACTTCAGGTCTGTGAGGATTGACTACAAGAAATCACTTTATTACCTAAGTGTGAAAACAATGTTATCATCAAATCATGTTTGTAGCACAACAGCATGATAACGTTACAGCCTTCCCAGCATTCTTATGTTTTTTGTGAGTTTCAATCTTCAGTGTGAGTTTTGTCCAAAGTCTGTGTGTTAATTTCGTATCTCTAATCACCACAGTAAAAAGTTTAAAATGTGCATTTCCAAATCTATCTATCTATCTATCTATCTATCTATCTATCTATCTATCTATCTATCTATCTATCTATCTATCTATCTATCTATCTATCTATCTATCTATCTATCTATCTATCTATCTATCTATCTATTCTTTCAAGCAATCAACACATCACCATGTCTGATATTGTTCCTGTAACAGCAATGCTTTGCCCATCCTAATGGGCCGGCTTGGTGGTCTTCAACGTTGCCGAATCTTCGCAGGAAGCCGGGCTCTGCGTTTAGAAGGACACTCTGTCTTACGCTCTTCACGATGCTCCTTGGCCACCTTGTGTGATTCATCCCCATGCAAAGTCTTTGTCTCATGCCTCAATGGATCTGAGCAGCAAATCAGTTCAAAACAAGCCACCACCGACAGTGATCGATGGCCCTTGCAAAGTCCTGATTTGCTGATCGGATGCATCAATCAAGATGCAAATGTGAAAAATAGCATGTCATGAATATGCACAAGCTGTCCGAAGCATAAAGGAAGGGGGGCGGGAGAAGGGCAAGCTAATGCTTGCTGCTGTACCCCTCATAGAAAACATGCTTGCTCCCCTTAAGCCAATTCAGATTTTGAACCAAACTAATTAAGTAACAAAGGCAGTTGTCATAGGAACTATGCTACTAATTTATCATTGCAAATAGTCCGTGCGATTTGCCAGTTGCCTGGCAACGACCAATGGGTATGAAGACAATTGATGACAAATTCTTCCATCTACAGATGTAAGAATGACATTACGTTCTGAGTCTTGATTCCTCCCTTTCTGCAATCCCAATGTCACACTTCAGCTGAGTGGCGGATAAAGTCGTCCGAGCTGTCCCCGACTACACCATCCATGAAGGCCAGAGACAGAGGGGGTTAACCGGTGCCCTTCCCACTCACCTTTTAATCTTTATTAACATTGCCTGGGTCATATGCAGGGTCTTTGTGTGAAATCTGTAAGCATCATAAAACGTATGGCAACGCTGACTTTATAACTTGTGGGATACGGGAAAAGCAATGATTCCAAATTCTGAAAATTGATAAAGTACCAAGTCAAATATTTTATAACAAACTCCAGTATTTAAGTCTTTGCTGTGTTGTTGTGTCTTTCCATATACTTTTTTTAATACGGGAATTTTTTTTAAATTTCCTTGCATATCATTGGACAAATTTAATCCAAAATAGATCGCCACAGCGGTAGAGTTGCTGTCTGACAGCATCAGAGACCTGGGTTCGATCCTGACTATACAAGCTTATTATGTGGAGTTTGTACGTACTCCCCGTGACCTGTGTGGGTTTTCTCCGGGTGTTCCGGTTTCCTCCCACACTCCAAAGGTGTACAGGTTTGTAGGTCAATTGGCTTCGGTAAAATTGTGAATTGTCCCCAGTGTGTGTGTAGGATAGTGTTATCGTACGGGGAACGTTGGTCGGCGGGCCGAATGGCCTGTTTCCCCGCTCTATCTCTAAACGGTCAAACAGATTAATGGCGCGAAATGCAGTTTTTCGTTGAGAATGGAAACAATTAAGTGCGATGGTTCAATATTATGGGATCGCAATTAATTACAAAATGCGGTCGTGTGCAACTGAAAGCATTTTTATAAGCAGATGTCTGTTGTAACAATGAACGTCTTATGTGAGGTGGAAGTCCATAGGCTTCAGCAAGACTTCATCTGGAATCACTGAAACATTTATAATAACTAAGTTTAATGTAACATGATTTGACTGCTTATCCCCTACAGGACATCAAACAATCTGGACTGCTTATGACCTCTGTGTGATCTGCATTATTTGACTCTAATGATGTTACTTTGGGTTTTATATCTATACTAGACCAGGTGCAGACCCATTGAGTCTGCTCCCCCAATGGTGTGATCCCCCAACCCAATATTCCACCATGCACCCGTCTCCTCCAACGGAACTGAAGCCGTTCCCAAATGTAAGATTCCAGCACTCCCCTGCCTCCCTCAGCAGTGGATTGAAAAAAAATTACAATTACACCTCCCCTGCCTGCTGCAGCAGTTCCAATTGCAATACCAATTGGCCCTCCCCCTCCTGTTGAAGCACTTAGTGTGATATCCCATTGAGGTGAAAAGTTCAGAGTGTTCCTGTCTTGCAACTTTGTATTGAAGTGTGCTGGAAGCTGATAGGAAGGAGCAGCTGTCAACAAATCAAAAGGCAGAAAGGCAGGCGGACGGCAGCCGGTCGGATGGCACGAGAGTTTTATATATTAACTAGACCAAGTGCAGACCCGTTGGGTCTGCTCCCCCAATGGTGTGATCCCCCAACCCAATATTCCACCATGAACCCGTCTCCTCCAATGGAACTGAAGCCGTTCCCAAATGTAAGATTCCAGCACTCCCCTGCCTCCCTCAGCAGTGGATTAAAAAAAAAAATCCAATTGCACCTACCCTGCCTGCTGCAGCAGTGAAAAGTTCAGAGTGTTCCTGTCTTGCAACTTTGTTTCGAAGTGTGTTGGAAGCTGATAGGAAGGAGCAGCCGTCAACGAATCAAAAGGCAGAAAGGCAGCCGGACGGCAGCCGGTCGGATGGCACGAGAGTTTTATATATTAATAGAATAGATAGATAGATATATATATATCTATGTGTATGTGTTAATGTGACTCTAAATGCTGTACAGAACAAGGTTATTCTGCAGAATTGAGTAAATGCTGTCATATTGTGCCAGGGATGGATAATCAGTTAATCAACGCTACAAGGGCGGAATTTTGTTCCAGATGATGGAGATCTTCTTATTCTTCCCCAGACAGTGTTGCAGGATCTTCAATATCTGTCTGGAGCTACAGCAATAAACAAGTGAAGTGTTACCATCAAACTTTATTGTAAGGATGGAACATGTGACAATGCAGTTACCCACTCGGTTCTTCACTGGGCAATCAAACAGGATGATATGCTGAAATAGTTATATGGAGTTATAGAGTCATACAGCACAGTGAAAGGCCCTTCAGCCCAACTCATTTATGCTGGCCAGGATGTCCCATCCAAGTCAGTTCTGTTCCCCCATGCCAAGCACATAGAGTGTAGAGTCATAGACTCTTACCGCGTGGAATCAGGCCCTTCAGCCCAACTGCGGGGGGTTTGATCGCCCCGACTGTGGACGGTTTGACTGCCCCGACCGTGGGAGAATAAAGAGGAAGAAGATTGAACTTTCTTGCCTCCCATCACAGCGAGGAATGTGGAATCGACTGTGGTGGATGTTTATGTTAACTTTTATGTGTTTTGTTGCTTTTCACTTAGTATGGCTGTAGGGTAACTCAAACGTCACTGTACCTTGACTGGTACATGTGACAATAACCTGGCCTTGAAACCTCGAACCTGCCCACACCGACCAACATGTCCCATCTACACTAGTCCCACTTGCCTGCATTTAGCCCATATCCCTCTAAACCTGTCTTATCCATGTACCTGTCTAGTTCCTTCTTAAATGTTGCAATTATCCCAGCCTCAACTACCTCCTCCGGCAGCTCGTTCCATGCACCCCACCTCCCTTTGTGTGAAAATGTTACCCCTCAGATTCCTATAAAACCTTTCCCCCCTTCACCTTAACATTCCCCCTTCAACTTAAATATCCCTCTAAATCTCTAAATTCCTCAAAATCCCTCCAAATCTTTCCTATCCATGTGCCTGTCTAAATTTAATGACAAAGAACTGCAGATGCTGGTTTATACCAAGGATAGACACAAAATGCTGGAGAAACTCAACGGGTCAGGTTCTGGCGAATGTGGACAGGTGGCATTTCGAGTGGGGACGTTTCTGTCTGTGGAAGTACTACAATATGATCACGGCTGATCATCCCCCCCTTCTCTCCATACCCCCACCCTTTACCCACAAGGGCATATCTAACTCCCTGTTCTATATAGCCAATCCTCACAGCATTATGTTCAAGCTATTCCAGAGATTCACCACTCTCTGTGTACAAAAATTTTTTCCAACAAGGTCCTAAAAGATTTTCGAATCCCAACTAAGATCTCTGGCTCTGGACTGCCAACATCGGGAACGCAATCTTCTGCATCTAGCCTGTATCTCCCTTAAGATTTTGTAACTTTCTCCAGATCCCCCTCAATCTTCTAAATTCTAGCGAGTACACTTTGGAATCCACCATTCTCTATGAAAGTCTTGACATCCCAGGAATCAGTCTGGTGAACCTTCTCTATACTCCCTCTATGGCAAGAATGTCTTTCCTCAGATTAGGAGACTTACTTCATGGGCTGATATGTGACTAAACTCTATGTTCCTGCCTCATTTGAGGTCTTTACAAATTATGTATATTGGAATTTATACTCATACGATGCAAAAGAATAGACACAAATACAACATATATTTCAGATACATTGATATTGGTTTATGATTTGATTTATGAAAATTATCCGCTGTGTAACATTATTTCTACCAAAACATGGACAGTCAACTTTATTTATGCCTTTCAAAAGTTCATCAGAGCTCCTCTCAACCTTAAACTTCATGTGAGACAATAGACAATAGACAATAGACAATAGGTGCTGGAGTAGGCCATTCGGCCCTTCGACCCAGCACAGCCATTCAATGTGATCATGGCTGATCATCCCCAATCAGTACCCCGTTCCTGCCTTCTCCCCATATCCCCTGACTCCGCTATTTTTAAGAGCCCTATCTAGCTCTCTCATGAAAGCATCCAGAGAACCTGTCTCCACCACCCTCTGAGGCAGAGAATTCCACAGACTCACAATTCTCTGTGAGAAAAAGTGTTTTCTCATCTCCGTTCTAAATGGCTTACCCCTTATTCTTAAACTGTGGCCCCTGGTTCTGGACCCCCCCCCCCCCCACATCGGGAACATGTTTCCTGCCTCTAGCGTGTCCAAACCCTTAACAATCTTATATGTTTCAATGAGATACCCTCTCATCCTTCTAAACTCCAGAGTGTACAAGCCCAGCCGCTCCATTCTTTCAGCATACGACAGTCCCACCATCCCGGGAATTAACCTTGTAAACCTACGTTGCACTCCTTCAATAGCAAGAATGTCCTTCCTCAAATTAGTTTAAGCAAAAAAACTGTGTTCACATTTCTTTTTGTGATAGGTACACCTTCATTAATTGATTATAATTAATTCCTATGAGTTCATCTTTACATTAAGTCCATGTTTTAATTTGTCAGTGACGGCCAAATCAGTGGAAAGTCCATGTTTTGGTGCAAATAATATTGCCGTGCCTTCCTATATTTGAGGTACATGTATATTTGTGTCTGCTCTTATGCATCTGGTTGATTATCGAATAGTGAAAGGACCGAATAGAGTGGACGTGGAGAGGATGGTTCCACTCATGGGAGAGTCCAGGACCAGAGGCCATAGCCTCGGAATAAAAGGACATACCTTTAGAAAGGAGACGGGAAGGAATTTCTTTAGTCAGAGGGTGGTGGATTTCTGGAATTCATTGCCACAGACGGCTGTGGAGGCAAAGTCATTGTATATTGTTAAGGCTGAGATTGACAGATCCTTGATTAGTATGGGGAGAAGGCAGGAGAATTGGGTTGAGAGGGAAAGATGGATCAGCCATGATTGAATGGCGGAGTAGGCTTGCTGTGCTGAATGGCCTAATTCTGCACCTTGGACATGTACTTATGATTTATAAATTTCTGTATGTATAATTTGTTCTTGTATATGTATCTGTTTTTTGTGACTTTTTTTCTGTGCCTTTGAGCTTCTGCTTGGCATGCTGAGGTGTGTGAGAGTGTTTGTGTGTGTATAGAATTGGGTTTGGCTATTTCCACTCATGTCTCTGCACCAGTATTTGTTTTGTGTGACTGTGTGAGTATCTATCTGTCTGCATTGGTTGATGTATCTGTTTGTAGGTGTCCATGGGTATATGTGTGTGTCAGTCCCCGTGTACTAACATTAGCGTCTTTATTATGTGAGTATGGTATGTGCATTCATTCTATGTGCACACGTCAAATAGTTTGCAGAGAATCAATCATCTGTTCAATCCCCCCCACTGTCTTTATGAAGAGACACAAGAGACTGTGCTGATGCAGGGTCCCTACCCAAAACATCACTATCCGATTGCCTCCACAGATGCTGCTTGGCCTATTGAGTTCATCCAGCAACATGTTGTTTGACTTTACAAAGTAACCTGCCCTTGTGTTAATTTTCTATCTTCTATCTTCCCGTCATGTCATAGGTAGGTCTTGTCCAAATGCCACTGTCAACAACACCACATTCTCATCTGTGGAGTCTTTTAAGTTCCTGGGAACCATCATCTCCAAGGACCTTAAGTGGGGGGCTACCATCGACTCCACAGTCAAAAAGGCACAACAGAGAATGTACTTCCTAGGGCAGCTGAGGAAACACAATCTGCCACAGGCAATGATGGTCCAATTCTATACGGCCATCGTAGAGTCTGGTCTCACCTTCTCCGTCATGGTCTGGTTTGGCTCAGCCACCAAGCACGACACCTGGAGGCTGCAGCGAATCGTCCGATCAGCAGAGAAGGTTATTGCCTGCAACCTTCCCATCATTGATGAACTGTACACTGCAAGGGTCAGGAAGCGAGCGGGCAAGATCATCTCTGACCCCTCTCACCCTGGTCACAAACTCTTTGAATCACTTCCCTCTGGTAGGAGACTCCGGACTGTCAAAGCTGCCGCAGCCAGACATAAAAACAGTTTTTATCCACGAGTAGTTGCTCTACTCAACAGCCAAAAATCTGTAGCCTCCCTTTGATCTGGTATTTTGTTGGTTCACATGCTTGATCAATGGTGTTTTATCATTAAAGTTTTATTATTATTAATGTTTAGTGTTTTATGAGTCATTCGTAACTGTCACTGTATGTCATGTTGTTACTTGTGGGTGGAGCACCAAGGCAAATTCCTTGTATGTGAATACTTGGCCAATAAACTTACTTACTTACTTACTTAATTAACTTCTCGTCAGATAAGCAGAACCCATCCACATTTCCGTTGCCTTTTTGTCATATTTAATAATTAAGATGGAAATTACTGCTTGGAATTAAATTTTGGAAGCAGGATCTGGGTTAACATAAAAACATAGAAAATAAGTGCAGGAGTAGGCCATTCGGATCCTTCGAGCCTGCACCGCCATTCAATATGATCAAGGCTGATCAACCCATTCTGGCTTTTTCCCCCATATCCCTTGATTCCGTTCGCTCTAAGAGCTAAATCTAACTCTCTCGAAAACATCCAGTGAATTGGCCTCCACTGCCTTCTGTGGCAGAGAATTCCCCAGATTCACAACCCTCTGGGTGAAAAAGTTTTTCCTCATCTCAGTACTAAATGGCCTACCCCTTATTCTTAAACTGTGACCCCTGGCTCTGGACTCCCCCAACATCGGGAACATTTTTCCTGCAACCACCCTGTCCAATCCTTTAAGAATTTTATATGTTTAGATGTCAATGAGTAAAATTTGGAATCTATTTCAAGTTTAGTTAAGAGAAATAACATGGAAACAGGCCCTTCGGCCCACCGAGTCTGTGCAACAATGTCCCATGCACACTAGGAACAATTAAACATTTTCTCAAGCCAATCTGCCTACGTCTTTGTAGTGTGGAAGGAAACCGGAGCACCCGGAGAAAACCCACGCAGGTCACGAGGAGAACGTACAAACTCCATACAGACAGTACCCATAGTCAGTATCGAAACAGGTCTCTGGCACTGTAAGGCAGCAACTCTACTGCTGTGCCACCGTGATTCTGAATAAGAGGCTAGATAGGGTATGAGGTTAAAGAATCAGAGGGCAAAAGTATCTTAGCGTTCATCTCAGTTTATCTTTCCACTCTCTCCATCTGAACTTGAGAGAAAGGCTATGACTGAGACAGTCATTGGTCATTGAGCGATACAGCATGGAAAGCAGGCCCTTTGGTCCAACTTACTCACACTGTCCAACATGTCCCACCATCACTAGTCCCACCTGCTTGCATTTGGCCCATATCCCTCCAAACCTGTCCATGTATCCATGTACCTGTCTAACTGTTTCTTAAATGTTGGGCTAGTCCCTGCCGCAACTACCTCCTCTGGCAGCTTGTTCCATACACCCGCTGCCCTCTGTGTGATAAAGTCTCCCTTCAGATTCTGATTAAATCTTTTCCCCTTCACCTTGAACCTACGTTGTTGAACAAAGCTGCTCTGGTTCCACACCTGCCCTATTGTGGGGAGTCGCCCCCAGAATTCACGGTGGAACGTTTAGATTATGAAAGAAAAGTTTGGAAATCTCCTCCATTCCTGACCTCAGCCACTTACCCATCCTCCCCTCCTCCCCATCTCAGCCAATAAAAAAACGTCGAGCAAATGAAAGATATCCATCATAGCTGAGGGATAATAATTATTTTGCTGTCAAAATTAATTGCCAAGAGTCTTTTGTAATTGTGACACCTTTAGTAAAAGCTAGTTGATGTTTTTTTTTTTTTCCCCCCGTTTCTCCTTCCTCTGGAAGTTCCTACTTCAAATGAATTCATAAAAGCCCAATACAGCTGTTTCCCTTCGAGGCAAAGACAAAAAACACATTTTCTCATTTAAAAGACGGAATAATTCCTTTTGAGATGCAATGGATTGGCGGGAGAGGGTGGGGGGAGAGATTGAGGGGGGGGGGGGGGGGGGGGGGTGGGGGCGGTCACAGTGAAGAGATATAAGGAAATCTGAATTTCAAAAATATATATAACAAGATCCCACTTATGCAGCGAGCACGAGGCCTCATTTCATCGCTCGCATCAGAATCGGTTAGAGTGATTTTTTTCACATCATGCAAATGCCGGCATAATGCCTGCTCATAGAATGTAAAATCGAATCAGCATTCTAATCCTGCAAGTTGCTGATGGGCTGGGGAATAAATATGCAGAGCAGCTAAGAAAAAAATCAAGGCAATCAAAAGGAGCACTATCCCGGTTCCCTCTATAAATCTCTGTCTGTTTCAATCGCGTGCTCGGCCGAATCAGTGTAAAAGTCGGGCAGGGATGTCATCAATTTCTGTTAACCTCTCAATTCCTCGTTGTGTTCATGCATACGTGATGGATTGTTTTTGTCACTTCTGCTCAGTTCACAGTATGTTAACATCGGAGGGAGCATTTCAGGTTATGAGGAAGGGCTATTACTGTCCTGGCTCTGACTGGACTTCCCATCACTGACAAAACCCCGAGCACTAAAGAAAACAAAAAAAAACACTGATTACACACTGCCATTTAAATAGATGGCAGCTCTCCACCCTCGCCCCCCTCCCCCCCCCCAACAATGTTTGGCCGCTCTTTGCAGAGGGAAAGGTTTCTGCGTGGCAAAATGAAAAAAAAAATCCCTTGAACTCTTCCACCCTAACAAGTATCCTTGTGACAATCCGTTCTCAGATGCCGGTTGAATTTGCTTTTGAAGCTCTGTGTTCTTTGAGACAGAGGCTATAAAGGACTTGCTGCCCCTGTTAGAAGGACGAGCAGTAGGTCATCCAACCCTTCAAGATGACGTGGTTATTTAATTAGATCCTGTAGCCTGTATCAGGAACAGTTTCTTTCCCCTCTGTTACCAGGCTGCTGAATGGCCCTTCCATAAGCAAGCGTACAGTCAGGTTCTCCTCCACCTCATTGCAGGCATTGGACTTTGTCTCTGGAACTGGTGCGCTACAATGCTGAGAACTGTATTCCGCACTCTGTATCTTTCCCTTTGCTCCACCTATTGTACTTGAGCTTGGCTTGATTGTATTGATGTGTAGTATCATTTGGTTTAATTGGAAAGCTTGCGAAAGAAAGCTTTTCACTATACCTCAGTTAATGTGACATAAATAAAGCTAAATCTAAGCCTAATCTTATCTCCAGTTAGTTTCACATCTCTTAATGACCTTGCCAAATAAGT
This sequence comes from Leucoraja erinaceus, assembly GCF_028641065.1. Taxonomy (NCBI): domain Eukaryota; kingdom Metazoa; phylum Chordata; class Chondrichthyes; order Rajiformes; family Rajidae; genus Leucoraja; species Leucoraja erinaceus. The sequence continues at coordinate 8,786,709 of NC_073385.1, read as the reverse complement.
ATTAGTTTTAAGAGGGAACTGCAGATGCTGGAGAATCGAAGGTTACACAAAAAAGCTGGAGAAACTCAGCGGGTGCAGCAGCATCTATGGAGCGAAGGAAATAGGCAACGTTTCGGGCCGAAACCCTTCTTCAGACTCCGTCTGAAGAAGGGTTTCGGCCCGAAACGTTGCCTATTTCCTTCGCTCCATAGATGCTGCTGCACCCGCTGAGTATTAGTTTTATATTTGAATGTTTAGTTGACTCCTTGCCTTCGTTTGTTGAACACTGTTCATCAAACAGGGCGGCATGCTGGCATGGTGGCGCAGTAGTGTTGCAGCCTAACAGTGCTTGAAGCGCCAGAGACCCGGGTTCGATCCCGACTATGGCTGCTGTCCGTATGGAGTTTGTGGGCTCTCCCCGTGACTGCATGGGTTTTCTCCGAGATATCGTTTTCCTCCCACCCTCCAAAGATGTACAGGTTTGTTGGCAAATTGGCTTGGTAAATGAAAACAAAAAATGGCCCTAGTCTGTAGGATAGTGTTAATGTGTGGGGGTTGCTGGTGGTGCGGACCCAGTGGGTCGAAGGGACTGTTTCTGCACTGCATCTCGAAACTAAACTAAACTAAACTAAACTCCCTCTAATTTTACGGATATCCTCTTGGTATCCCCAGCAGAGGAAATAATTCATCACAAACCATCCTCTCTATTCCTTTAATCACAAATATTTCAGTTAGAACATCCCTCACATGATCGATGTTTCGGTGAAATCGGGCCCAGTCCATATATCTGGGGGTGATTCATAAGGTCCTAAGGTCAGAAGTGATAGGAGCAGAATTAGGACATTCGGCCCATCATAGAAACATAGAAACATAGAAAATAGGTGCAGGAGTAGGCCATTCGGCCCTTCGAGCCTGCACCGCCATTCAATATGATCATGGCTGATCATCCAACTCAGTATCCTGTTCCTGCCTTCTCTCCATACCCCCTGATCCCTTTAGCTACAAAGGCCACATCTAACTCCCTCTTAAATATAGCCAATGAACTGGCCTCAACTACCTTCTGCGGCAGAGAATTCCAGAGATTCACCACTCTCTGTGTGAAAAAAGTTTTCCTCATCTCGGTCCTAAAATATTTCCCCCTTATCCTTAAACCATGACCCTATCATATCTATTCTACCCTTCAATCGTGGCTGATCTATCTCTCCAACCTAACGCCAATCTCCTGCCATAACCCCTGACACCCGTTCTAATCAAGAATCTGTCTATCTCTGCCTTAAAAATATCCATTGACTGGACCTCCACAGCCTTCCGTGATAAAGAACCCCACAGATTCACCGCCCTCTGACTGATTCCTGGGATGTCAGGACTTTCATATGAAGAAAGACTGGATAGACTTGGCTTGTACTCGCTAGAATTTAGAAGATTGAGGGGGGATCTTATAGAAACTTACAAAATTCTTAAGGGGTTGGACAGGCTAGATGCAGGAAGATTGTTCCCGATGTTGGGGAAGTCTAGAACAAGGGGTCACAATTTAAGGATAAGGGGGAAATTTTTATGACCGAGATGAGAAAAAAATGTTCACACGGAGAGTGGTGAATCTCTGGAATTCTCTGCCACAGAAGGTAGTTGAGGCCAGTTCATTGGCTATATTTAAGAGGGAGTTAGATGTGGCCCTTGTGGCTAAAGGGATCAGGGGGTATGGAGAGAAGGCTGGTACAGGATACTGAGTTGGATGATCAGCCATGATCATATTGAATGGCGGTGCGGGCTCGAAGGGCCGAATGGCCTACTCCTGCACCTATTTTCTATGTTTCTATGTTTCTATGTAAAGAAATGCCTCTTAATCTCCTTCCTAAAGGAACGTCCTTTAATTCTGAGGCTATGACCTCTGGTCATAGACTCTTCCACTAGTGGACATCCACTCTATCAAGGCCTTTCACTATTCAGTAAGTTTCAATGAGGTCCCCTGATCCTTCTAAACCCCAGTGAGTACAGGCCCACTGCCATCAAACGCAGTCCAGAAATGGCACGTGCTTCCAGCTACATCTGAAATTTGGCACATTCACAGAAGGATACACAGGAAGAAGATAAGCTGAGCTTCAGTGTCGGGATGCAAAGCGAGCAACCTAAGAGATATCAGTTTGCTCCCATCTGCTAGAGCTGTGCGAATTATGTGCACATCAGTGTCAACTCATGTACTGATGCTCATGCCAAGTCTTGCAACCCCGAGGGGCATTCCCTGAGGGTGAAGATCAGGCCAAAGGTGGCAGATATGTGAGGTGGAGCCAAGCCTACTCTTGGCAGCTGTGGGACCACAAACAAGGGGAGGAGGAGGGAAGCAAATTACATTGATGTTATGGCACAGAAACAGGCCATTTGGCCCAACTGGTCCTGAATGGTGCTGTTACACTCTTCACAAATCGTGTCCCTTGCTTTGCCAACTAGTCTAGTCTTAAATAAATAGTTTAGTTTAGTTTAGTTTAGTTTAGTTTAGTTTAGAGATACAGCATGGAAACAGGCCCCGCTGTGACCTCTGGTCCTAGACTCTCCCACCAGTGGAAACATCCTTTCCACATCCACTCTATCTATGACTTTCATTATTTGGTACGTTTCAATGAGGTCCTCCCTCAACCTTCTAAACTCCAGCGAGTGGAGGCCCAGTGCTGTCAAACGCTCATCATATACTAACCCTCTGTTCAATAAGGAATTGCACATACTGGAAAATCGAAGGTAGACAAAAGTGCTGGAGGAACTCAGCGGGTGAGGCAGCATCTATGGAGCGAAGGAAATAGGCAACGTTTCGGCCCGAAACGTTGCCTATTTCCTTCGCTCCATAGGTGCTGCCTCACCAGTGATCGGCTAATTTTTAGATTTACCAAGCCAATTAACCTACATACCTGTACGTCTTTGGAGTGTGGGAGAAAACCAAAGATCTCGGAGGAAACCCACGCAGGTCACAGGGCGAACGTACAAACTTTGTACAGACAGCACCCGTAGTCGGGATCGAACCCAGTTAAGATAGATTCACGGAGTCACAGTTACCCAGCATGGAAACAGTTTCATCTCTGTTTCTCCCCCTCCCCTGACAGTCTGAAGAAGGGTTGCGACCCGAAACGTCACCCATTCCTTCTATCCAGAGATGCTGCCTGTCCCGCTGAGTTACTCCAGCATTTTGGGTCTATCTATGGAAACAGGCCCTTCAGCCCACTGAGTTCACGCCAACTATCAATTACCAATTCATACTAGTTTTATGTATTCCCACGTTGGCATCTAATTGGCCCTGGTCTTTTCTCACCTGCATCTCTTCACCTCCCCCTTCCCAACCCCCTACGTTCAGTCTGAGGAAGGGACCTGACCCCGAACCATCACCCATCCCCTTTATTCCAGAGATGCTGCCTGACCCGCGGAGTTACTCCAGCACTTGTGCATCTATCTTTACTAATATTCTGCCGTTCCACATAGCTGCTGCTCGACTATAACGGTGTGTGCAACTAGCCCTTGGCAAGTATGTCCTGCAAGCTCTCTTCATCCGATCCATAGGCCGGCTGTTGATGTGAAAGGCAACCAGCCTTGGCAATCTACATCAGACTAACCAGCCATCACCCCTTACACTGGCACCATCCTACACACTAGGGACAATTTAGAATTTTAACTGAAGCCAAATAACCTACTTTGATCTGTTGTTTTCAAAGCTTACCCTTCCATATCTCGAGACTCCCTCTCCTGTGAGTCTCAGTCAGAAGAAGAATCTCAACCCGGTCCTTCTCTCCAGAGATGCTGTCTGGCCCGCGGAGTTACTCCAGCACTTTGTGTCTATTGTCAGTGTAAACCACTCTCTGCAGTTCCTTCCTACACCTACAAACCTGTATGTCTTTGGAGAGCGGGAGGAAACCGGAGCACTCGGCGAAAACCCACTCGGTCACGGAGAGAACACACAAACTCCGTACAGAGAGCACCCTTGTTCAGGATCGAACCTGGGTCTCTGGCGCTGTAAGGCAGCAACTCTACCGCTGTGCCACAGTGGCACCCAGCTGAAACTTATACTATCATTGTATGTGTGGTCAGGCCGCCATTACTCGCTCCTTCAATGTCACAAACTAACATTCGCCTCCCTGAGAGCAAAAGCCTAAGTGTAATAGGTGATCCTAGCGACCAAGTTCTTTAACAGATTCCAGTGCCATTGAGCTGTGAGACTTTGCTTCCAAGTGGTAATTTGGAGAATTTTACAATCAAAGGATCAAACAGAGAAAGCAGCCAAGGCCTCTGATCAGAATGTAGTGAACATACAGTGTCTGCTTTACCAAGCATGAAATTATTGTTTTTGTATACTTCTACCTTTCAATAAGCCAAGTATATTTTATAGCCTGAAATGTATGCTCTTTATATTAGATAGACCAGAGGTGCAGTACATGTAAATAAGTATAACATCACATATTAAGCATGTTTTGCTGGGTAAGAAAGAACTTCAAAATAAAACATATTGGTGTTCTCAGTTGTAGAGTCATAAAGTCTTACAGCATGGAAACAGGCCCTTCAGCCCAACTTGCCCACCGCGGCCAACATGTCCCATCCACACTAGCCCCACCTGCCTGCTCTTGGTCCCTACGCCTCTAAAGCTGTCCTATCCATGTGCCTGTCTAGATGTTTCTTAAACATTGGGATAGTCCCTGCCACAACTACCCCCTCTGGCAGCCTGTTGCATACACCCACAGCTTTGCGTGAAAAAGTCCCATGCAAATTATTCCATATGCTTTGCATGTTAACAGAACCTACTGAATACATGCACTACAATGAGTTGACAAAACTGCTCTGGGAGAATTTACAATTTTTACCAAAGCCAATTAACCTACAAACCTGCACGTCTTTAGAGCGTGGGGGGAAACCGGAGCCCCTGGGGAAAACCCACGTGGTCACATGGGGGAAACGTACAAACTGCAGACAGACGGCACCTGAGGTCAGGATCGAACCCGGGCCAACGGCGCTGTAAGGCAGCAACTCTACCGCTGCGCCACCATGCCACCATCAAATCTTTATGCAATTTAAATGCTTGTTTGAAATCTTTAAACAAAATTCTCAGTTCTGATGACTTGGTTAGCAAACTAAATCCAGGTTATAACGACCATAGAGAAGATGTCTACCCATGCCCTTCAGAGATGCTGCCTGACCCACTGAGTTACTCCAGCATTTAGTGCTCTCTGCAAGATTCCAGCATCTGTAGGGAAACATTTGGAGGGAATGGAAGAAAAAAAAAAGCCCCTTTAGAAATAGCAGGCCGAACAATTGTAATTTGAAAAAATTCAGGGCTCAGATTGAATTGAACAGTTTACAAGACATGGACATGTTGCTTCGAGTGTACTTATTGTACATATTTGGTAGCAACAACACTGCATTTTGCTACTTTGACACCGAACATGACACGTACAAAGATGCAAGAAAATGGTTGCTGGTTCACAAAAAAAGACACAGTGCTGGAGTAACTCAGCGGGTCAGGCAGCATCTCCAGAGGACATGGATGGGTGATGTTTCGGGTTGGGACCCTTCTTCAGACCCATATGAGTATGGGGTTAAATCAGAGTAATAATTTAGAAATAATTTGCCATTTCATTTCTCACTGTTGTCAAAAAATCTTACAGGTGGGACGGGTGGCGCAGCGGTAGAGCTGCTGCCTAATGCCCCTGTCCCACTTAGGAAACCTGAACGGAAACCTCTGGAGACTTTGCGCCCCACCCAAGGTTTCCGTGCGGTTCCCGGAGGTTTCTGTCAGTCTCCCTACCTGCTTCCACTACCTGCAACCTCCGGCAACCACCTGCAACCTCCGGGAACCGCGCGGAAACCTTGGGTGGGGCACAAAGTCTCCAGAGGTTTCCGTTCAGGTTTCCTAAGTGGGACAGGGGTTTTACAGCGCCAGAGACACGGATTTGATCTTGTTGCCAGTACAGAGTTTGTATGTTCTCCCCGTGACCTGCGTGGGTTTTCTCCGAGATCTTTGGTTTCCTCCCACACTCCAAAGACGTCCAGGTGTTTGGGTTAATTGGCTTGGTATAAATGTAAATTGTCCCTAGTGTGTAGGATTGTGTTAGTGTGCGGGAATTGCTTGTCGGCGCGGATCGGTGGGCCAAAGGGCCTGTTTCCGTGCTATATCTTTAAACTAAACAAAACTAAATTCATATTTGACCTGTGTGTGTGTGTGTGTGCGAGCATGTGTGTGTGTCTGACTGTGTCTGCAAGAGTGTATGTGTTTGTGTGAGCACACACGTGTGTGTGTGTGGCTGTCTGTACGTATGTGTGTGTGTGTGTGCGAGCGTGTGCATGCGTGTGTTGAATATGTGTGCATGGTTGGAGGTTCGGTTGTTTCAGTATGTAGGAACAAAGTGCGGCACGGTGGCGCAGCGGTAGAGTTGCTGTCTTACAGCGCTTGCAGCCCTGGAGACCCGGGTTCAATCCCGACTATGGGCGCTGTCTGTGCAGAGTTTGTACGTTCTCCTTGTGACCGCGTAGGTTTTCTCCGAGATCTTCGGTTTACTCCTACACTCCAAAAATGTATACGTTTGTAGGTTAATTGGCTTG